>NW_027202976.1:0-122312 GCF_024711535.1 Dipodomys merriami | reverse complement strand
CTCATATTTAGGAACAGAAGTTATCACAATTGTATAGAAAGATCTACCCAGAAATTAAATCTAAAATAATAAAGGATTGGGATTAATAATTAGATTTCACTATGTTGCCATAAAGAGTTAAAACCTTTCAAGTGGGCATAGTTATAGAGATTAGGTCAGTGAGAACTTGTGATCAAAGAAGATTTAAGATCAAAATCCTTTCTTCTTCTTCCTTCGTTTACTTCTCTGTCTCCTTCTACTTTTCCTTCTTCCTCTCCTTCTCCCCCTCCTCCCCTTTCTCCCTATCCTACTCCTATTTTTCCTTTTCTTTACTTCCTCACTTCCATGAATACACATACTCCATCACATGTTCCTGATATGGGGTAGTGTACCACCACCAACGAAAAGCAATGAGGATAAGAAATGTAAATTGAAATGTATAAAATCAGAAACCAAGATTAATCTTTCCTCCTTTGAAGTTAATTTTATAAAGTATTTTGTCATATTAATAGGAGACTGACACAGCATGTTCTCATTTATTATAATGGATAAGATTTACTGGAAATAAATCTGGCCAACATTGTCCTAATGAAATAATTGATTAAATTAATATTATATTTGGACAAATCTACTTTAAAATATCAGATATCCTTCAATAAGAGGCAAAAAATGTGTTCAGAGTGACAGAGTAGAGGCAAAGCTAGAGGCTAAACAAGCTCTCGCATAGAAAGCAGTTTTACTGTTCCAATGAACAATCCTAGGCTACAGAATCACACCAAGTGTCCCATCACAGTACAGAGAGTTTGGCCAGAGAAGGAAAATCCAGGCAAGGAGACGGATCAGAGCACTTGCTGGTAGCCACAGTTGTGGCAGCTGTGGCAGCAGTGGCAGCTGCCATAGCCGGCATACCTATAACACAGAGTCCAGGACAAATATGCCAGACACAGCGGGACAGCAGATTCTACTCAACACCAGTAAGAACTGACAAGGAGCAGATATCTTCATACTGCAGATCGCAAACCAGAGATGGCCCAGGAACCAAGACTCTGACATGACTAGAACTCTGACATCCTCACTTCTTCTCAGGGAGCTGAGGAGGGAAAACCACCACTGGAGATCACCAACTTTGATACTGACAAAGGCCTATTTGAACAGCTATCTCCAACTCCGGACTTGGAAGAAAGCAAGACCCATTTAGGAGGTAACAGGAACCTGACTTGACAGGATCAATTCCACCCAAGAGAAGTCACCCAGCCCAGGCAAAGAAGCCCTGCCTTTGGAGGTGTGACTCTATTCACTGGGTAAACAGAGCCAGAGGCTGCCCCTCCCTATAGCAGCTGAGACAATCAATTGAAATTCAGTAAACATAAACCCTGAGAATGGCTCCAGGCTGGGCTGTGTGTGTCTCCAGAGCTAGCACCTCAGGGAAAAGCTACTGTTTGCAGAAAGGCCTCAACCCTACCCAGAACCTAACCTTCTTACAGCATCTCAAAATTAGAAGAAACAGCCATCTCCCTCTTTCATGATACTCAAAGCAGATCTCCCTCCCACTGAACTATCATGGGAGGAGGATCACAAAATTCTGGGTAATGGCGAGCAATTTTCTGCCTGCTGAAACAAACTGACTTAAGCAACTAATAAAGCCACAGGAAAAACAAACACCACAAGCAGACCAGAGACTCCACCAAGTGACTGGTTATGGACACAGGGGAAATAGAGTATCTTCACATTCTACCCCCCCAAAAAAAGAAATCAAAGAACTCTTTTTTGTACTTTTCTTTAATTTTAATTTTTTAAAAATAATATTTTTTATTAATTTTTTTCTTCTCATCATTATTATTTTAGGTGTAAATGTGTGTGTGTGTGCTTTTAAAAAAAAATCTCTTCTGACCTTTTGGTCCTTATTTTTTTATTCTTTTCATTTTTTTCCCTTTCTTTTTTTGTGAGACTTAATTGCTATTCTGATCATCCCCAGATATTTACCCATCGTCGAATATTAGACCTTATGCCCCGTTGTGTACATACTTAATCCAGAAATTTATTACTCAGTTCACAACCTCTTAGGTTAAAATTCTTTAAGAGCAGTATTATGTCTCTTTATACCTATATAATTTTCAAGTAACTACTTTTAAGAATTTTTATTTTTTAGTTTTTTATGTCTCCTTTCTATCCCTCCTTTCCTCTCATCCTATCCTTTAATTCTGTCAATATCGTCGTTAAACACATAATTTTTAAGTGTTTCAGTTTTTAAATTTAAATTTTTGTATTTCCATTTTTTCTTTTTTTTTCTTAATCACGCTTCTATCATTCTGTCTAATCCATGTCCCTCTTTAAGATTAGAACTTGGTTAAATTCACTATCCTTTTACCGCTCAAAATCCCTCTAATCCTATTTTTGCCCACATTTCTTACTAAAATAAATAATTTGTGATTTGCCAAATTCTTCTTTGCTGTTCTTAGCTCATTAAGCCATAGTTTTTTGATGTTGAATAGATTGTATCTGTTGAACTAGATTGT
Source organism: Dipodomys merriami (assembly GCF_024711535.1). Taxonomy (NCBI): domain Eukaryota; kingdom Metazoa; phylum Chordata; class Mammalia; order Rodentia; family Heteromyidae; genus Dipodomys; species Dipodomys merriami. Next base: position 119,817 of record NW_027202976.1, on the reverse strand, counting down.
ATCTGCTGACTTTTGTCTGTGCAACTACAGCACTTTGATGATGCTTGCCTTAAAATTTTGTTCTAGCAAAAAATTGTTGTTATTTTCATACCAAATAGGCAGAACAAGCAGGAAAAGCACAAGGAAAATGGCAAGTCCAGGTATCTGAATTCCCACTCATGAAAATCAGTTGACAGCATACTTAATGAATAAACCAGAAGAGAGTTCCCAAAAATCTCCACAAACACTACTGGTAAACATGATGAATGAAAAGATTGAAAACCTGCAAAGGATTCAATGTGAGCATGATAGGAAGAGAGAGGGAAACCAAAGATTAATACTGGAATCTCATGAGAGTGAGGAAGCTACTCATAAGAATGATACAGGAATTGCGTGAGCAGGTTGAGAACAGTCAAAAAGAAATAAAGGAATTGCGTGAGCAGACTGAGAACAGTCAAAGAGAATTACAGGAATTGCATGAACATGAGGAAGCTAATCAAAGAGTAATACAGGACTTGGGAGAGCGGGATGACAATAGAAAAAGATCAACAGAGGCATTCATGGAATCCATAAACAGAATGCTGAAAGAATTCAGGGAGACCACAAAGGGAATACTGAATGGAGCCCAACAGAAAGAATGTGTGTCCAGGAAACCATAACCAGTCAACTAAGTGATTTGAGAATAAACACTGAACCCCAAATTAAGGAGGTAAAGAAGTTCATACAAGATCTAAGACAAAGCTCCAACAAAGGATTTGAAGCCATCAAAGCTAACCAGTTAGAAGGAAAAGAAATAAAAAACAAAGTAGAAAGTCTCGACAATAGGTTAGACCATGCAGAGGAGCAAATCTGAGGGATTGAGGACAGCCAGGTTATTACAGAGAAAGAATATAAACTATCCAAGGGAAATCCAAGAAATATGATAGATCTACTCAACACTTGGAAGACACTCTCAGAAGGCCTAATCTGAGGATAATGTGTGTAGAGGAGCACCTAGAGACAGAATTTCTTTTTTGGGTCCGGTTGTGTGCCTGAACTGTGGGCCTGGGCGATGTCCCTCAGCTCTTCAGCTCAAGGCTAGTGCTCTACCACTTGAGCCACAGCACCACTTCCAGATTTTTTTTCTTTTTTCTTATATGGTGCTGAGGAATCAAACCCAGGGCCTCATGCATGCAAGGCCAGAGCTCTACCACTGAGCCACCTTCCCAGCCCGCAGAGACAGAATTTAATGGTCTAGGAAATTTGGTTAACATGACCTTAGCAAAGAACTTTCCAAACATGCAAAAAGATAGGTCTATTCAGATACAAGAAACTTTTAGAACCCCAAATAGACCCATCTAGGGCAGGATATCTCACCAGTACATTATAATCCACACAGGATCAATTCCAAGGAAAAAAAATCCTTAAAGCTGTCAAGTAGAATAGATCAACTACTTACAAAGGGAAACCAATTAGCATCACCTCAGATTTGTCATCAGAGACAATTAAAGTAAGAAGAGCCTGGAATGATGTAGGCCATGTCCTAAAGACGAACAACTATCATTCAATCATACAGTACCCAGCTAAGCTCTCCTTCATAACCGAAGGTCAAATAAAAACCTTCCATAGCAAAGAAAAACTGAAACAATATATCTCCAACAAACCAGCCCAATGAAAGATACTAAACGATGTCCTACACATAGAAAACCAACAAGACCACAATAAAGACCAAGAAACTGCACCCAAACTGAGAATCCAAGAATTATAGGAAGAATCTAGTTGCTCCAGCACCCAAGGTGGATAACATTGCAGGAACTCCCAAACACCTCTCAGTCCTAACACTCAACATTAAGGGACTTAACTCTCCAATTAAGTGATAGACTGTATAGTTGGATTAAAAAGCAAGATCCTTCTATCTGCTGCCTTCAGGAGTCAGAACCTGCTCATACAAGCAAACACATTTTGTAAGTGAAAGGCTGGAATAAATTCTACCAAGCAAATGGCCGCATAAAGAGGCTTGAGTGGCAATCCTAATATCATATAAACTAGACTTCAAATTATAATTAGTGAGAAGACATAAAGAAGGTTGCTACATACTAATTGAGGGATCTCCCCTTCAGGAGGATATTACAATTCTAAATCTCTATTTGGCAAACAATGGATCACCCAGATTCATCCAAGAAACACTACTTTCCCTCAGAGCTCACATATATCCAAAGACATAAATTGTTGAAGAATTTAAGTCACCACTAAACCCACAAGACAGATGAAGTCAGCAAAACTTAACAGAGAAACTACAGATCTAAACAACTGCATGGATCAACTAGATTAAACAGATATCTACAGAATATTTCCCCCAGCACCATCAGAATACACGTTTTTCTCAGCCTCACATGGAACAGTTTCCAAAATAGACCCCATTTTAGGTCTTGAAGCAAACTTGTCCAAATTCAGAAACATTGAAGTTTTACCATGCATTCTCTCAGACCACAAGGGAATAAACTTAGAACTCAACACCAAAGGCCACCAAAAAAAGTCCTGTAACATATAGAGGCTGAACAACATACTGTTGAATCAACAGTGTGTCATGGAAGAGATTAGAAAGTAAATTCAAATATTCATGATAATCAACAAAAATGAAAACACAAATTACCAGCACTTCTGGGAAAGAGCAAAGACAGTACTCAGAGGCAATTTTATAGCTCTGAGTTCCTACATCAGCAAATTGGAGAGATCTGAAACCAACATTTTTATAAGATATTTGAACCTCCTTGAAAAAGAGCAACAAGATGAACCCCAATCAAATAGATTGAAACAAATACTTAAAATTAAATAGGAATTAAACGAATTAGCCTTTTTAAAAAGTCCATAGAAAGAATACACAAAACAAAGAGTTGGTTCTTGGAAAAAATTAAGTAAACTGAAAGACCATTAGCAAATCTTATCAGAACAAGAAGAGAACATACCCAAATAAATAAATTCAAAGATGAGAATGGAAACATCACCACAGAAACAACAAGATTCAGAAAATTATAAGGGAATGCTTCTCAAACCGTTATATTAATAAGTTTGAGAACTTGGCATAAATGGACCTTTTTCCTAGCAAATATGGACATGCCAAAAATAAACTAAAATGAGATAAATCATCTTAACAGGCCCATATCAAGGACTGAAATAGAAACAGCATTAAGAGACCTCCTATCGAAGAAAAGCCCAGGACCAGATGGATTTACAGCGGAATTCTACAAGTCCTTCAAATCAGAGCACAAACCAATAATCCTCCAACTCTTCAATGAAATTGAAAGGGAAAATTCACTACAGAACTCATTCTATGAATCCATAATAACCCTTATTCCAAATACAGGCAGGGACTCATTAAATAAAGAGAACTATAGACCCATTTCTCTGATGAATATTGATTCAATATTTCTCCACAAAATTTTGGTCAATGAACTTCAAAAAGTCATCCAAAAAATCATACATCACATTCTAACAGCTTTCATTTCAGGGTTGCAAAGCTGGTTCAATATACACAATCAATTAATATAACTCATCACATCAACAAAGAGCAAGGATAAGAACCACATGGTTATCTCAACAGATGCAGAAAAAGCATTTGACAAGATGCATCAAACCCTTTATGATGATGGGTCTGAAAAAATTAGGAATCCAGGAAATATTACTCAATACAATAAAAGCTGTATATGACAAACCTACAGCCAGCATTATACTTAATGGTGGAAAAATAAAGCCATTTCCTCTTAACTCAGGAATGAGACAAGGATGTCCATTCTCTCCACTTCTCTTCAACTTAGTATAAGAATGCCTAGCTACCGCAATAAGAGAAGATGGAAACACAAAGGGGTTCCAAATGGGGAAAGATGAAGTAAAACTCTTTGCAGATGACATGATTTTCTATTTAAAGAATCCCATGGCCTCCACTTCCAAATTACTGAAGCTGATTCAAAACTTTGGCAAAGAAGCAGGGTATAAAATTAACCCTCAATAATCAATGGCTTATCTGTATGACAACACTGAGTAAAGCATGGGTGAAATCAGGAAGGCAACTCCATTCAAAATAGCCACACAAAATAACAAAATATAAAATACGTAGAAATTTACTTAATCAAAGAAGTGAAGAATCTTTATGACGAAAACTTTAAAAACCTGAAAAAGGAAATCAAAACACAACTTAGGAAGTGGAAAAACCTCCCATGCTCCTGGATTGGAAGGATCAACATCTTGAAAATGGCAATACCTCCCAAGGCTATATACAAATTCAATGCGATACCTATCAAAATCCCATCCTTATTTTTCCACGAAATAGAAAAAGAAATCCAAAAATTCATATGGAACAATAAAAGACCCCAAATAACTAAAACGATCCTCAACAGAAAGAACACTGCAGGAGGAATATCAGTACCAAATTTCATACACTACTACAAAGCCGTAGTTATCAAAACAGCTTGGTACTGACACAAGAACAGACCTCAGGACCAATGGAATAGATTTGAAAAATCAGAAAGGAACTCACAGACTTATAGCCACTTAATCCTCGGTAATGGAGCTAAAAAACTAGAATGGAAGAAAGACAGCCTCTTCAGTAAATGGTGCTGGCAAAATTGGTTAACTACTTGTAAAAAGCTAAAGCTAGATCCTTATATATCACCCTGCAGCAGAATCAACTACAAATACTTCAAAGACCTCGGGGTCAACGCAGAAACTCTCAAAACATTACAGGACAGAATAGGAGCTACCATAGGTCTCCTTGGCACAGGCCGAAATTTTCTTAATAGATACCCAGAAACACAACAATTTAAATAAATGTTGGACAAATGGGATTGCATGAAATTGCATAGCTTCTGCATGGAAAATAACCTACTTGGCACGATCAAGAGAAAGCCCAGATTGGGAGAAGATCTTCACTGGCCATACAACGGACAAGGATCTCATATCTAAAGTATACTTGGAACTCAAAAAATTGAATTCCCCAACAACAAATCTTCAAAGAAACAACTGCCCAATAAATAAGTGAGCTAAAGTCTTTTTTTTTCTTTTTTTATAATTGGTTTTTATTGTGAAAATACTGTAAAGAGGGTTACAGTTACATGGACAAGGTAATGAGTACATTTCTTTTTTTTTTTTTTTTTTTTGGTTATTATATTCTTTCTTACTTTTTGTTGTGAGAATACCGTACAGAGGATTTACAACTACATGGGCAAGATAACAGTACCTTTCTTATCAAGCATTGTTGTCTCCTGTTTGTTTCCCCTTCCCATTCATTCCCATAGTCCTCCTACCTCCCCCAATCCGATCTTTACCACGCCCCAACTCCCTCCCGCCAAAGTTGTAAAGTTCCTTTTCTGACATAACAACTAATGTCTCTCCCCCACAGTATAACCCTTGCTTTCACTGTATTTGATGTTGGTATAATTTGTGGAGGGGAAGGACAAAATCTATCTAGCTAAAGTCTTAAAGAGAAACTTCTCTGAAGAGGAAAGAAGGATGGCAAATAGACACATGAAGAAATACTCAACTTCCCTAGCCATAAAAGAAATGCAAACAAAAACAACATTGAGATACCACCTCACCCAGTTAAAATGGCTATATCAAGAACTCTAATAAGAACAGATGCTTCAGGGGATGTGGAAAGAAGGGAACTTTGCTGCATTCTTGGTGGGAGTGTAAACTTGTTCAACCATTTTGAAAAGTAGTATGGAGGTTCCTCAAAAGACTCCTGAGTCAAGTTTCTTTTTAATCCATATAATAGTTTGGACCAAAAGTCAGTGAAAATGGGAAAAAATAAAATAGAAAATGAAGCATTGTATATACCTGTTTCAATTTTAAGAATTTGTAATAGGAATATGATAATTAATTCCCAAAGAATAAGAGAAAGAAGAGTTAAACTCTAAAGGGAAAAGGAATGAAGAGAGAAAAGAAGCTGTACTTTATTTTCCTGTATTAGTTTACAAATTAACAAAATCAGCTAAGGACCTATTTACATAAAATTCATCATGTTTCTCTAAAATCTACTCTCTTTTTGGAAGCCTGCTTTTATTTGACCCAAAAGTAAATTAATCAGGAATTCAATTCATCACTCTGAATCTATAGTATTAGATGATTGTTTAGGTTCCTCCTAGCAATATGATTTTCTGAAATCCTGCATCAAGCAATATATTTTTTTCACTAAAAGGGAAGCCTCTGTCAAACAATTAATAATAGGTTTTTCTCCTCCTGGCATGCATCTGTAGTTACATTATTTTCATATATTTCATGATCTGTCTGTGATGCCAAAGACTGCCGTGAAAGTGAAAACACCCTTCTCAGTGCTTAGCATTTGTATACCATTCATAGATATGAAGGTTTTTAATTGTTACTGAAATTGCTTTGGAATAAATAATGTTCACCCTGACTATCTTGAGAAAGAAGAGTTAAACTCTAAAGGGAAAAGGAATGAAGAGAGAAAAGAAGCAAATAAAACCTTTATCAATATCAAACACAAGAGTTTGGAAGAGAAAAGGCAGTGGGAATATTCTAAGTAACAATAAAAATTGCTAGCGTGGATAGAATATGGATCACATTTTATCATTTATAGTTTTGAAAAAAACATACTAAGAATGAAAGTTTCAAAGTCATGATGTAAAACACTATTTGGATTATAATAAGGAAGCATAGCTCAGTGTTAAAACATTAGCCTAGCATGTGTGAAGCAATGGTGTGATCTCCCAAACATTACAAAGTACACACAAAGCACACACATACAAAAACCACATAAACACACACATATACACCACATACACACATTTGGAATATTGATATAATTATATTAAATGGAGGAAACTATCACAAATAGTAAAAGTGTGTTAATATATGAAATCATGATATTGCACGTACTATTTACAAGTTTAGTAGAAAAAAAATAATCACAATATACTTGGATTTTAATAGATTAAGTAAACTGAAAATTAATAGATGACATGAGAACATATGCAAATAAGTTGAAATAATAAACATTTTGAAACATGTATCCTTTTATTTTGACAAAAAATTGATGTTACTGGTATTTTAACTCAATTTAGAATATGATAGCTAGGTGCTCTATATAACACTAACGATAGCTATATCTCTAATCATTTCACTCTAAATAGTTTTATAATAAGGTCACAGCATTTCTAAGTATCTCCCGAGTTACAAATCCCATTTACACTTCCCACCATAGCTAGAAAATGGATGCCACAAATCACCATGCCGAGCTCAAACTTTTTTTTAATTCAAGTAAAAATATTTCCAAAAAGTGACCAAGTAATGAAGCCTTTCTTAATAAGGTATGTGCTTCTTGAAAATACAGTAAGTATTTGTTACTTGGACAAATATATTTGTAAGTGTAAGAAAATAAATTTATTTAAAATCTTTAATCATATAAAAATTAAGAAAATTTTTAATAGTCACATATTAAACATTATAAAAGCAAAATATGTGTCTGAATATTTACATGTGTAAATATCATGCAAAAATAAATTAACTAATCCTCTGAAAACAGAATTATCCTAAAGAAACAAAAGAAAATATTTAATCCCAAAATTTGAAATTTAGAAAATAAAATGAAATGTACACTTAATTAAGTGTAAACCCTCTGTATATGTTTTAAAATAAAAATGCATTAACAAAGAAAGCAAAAGTACCCAGGGATCAATAGCAACAGCAAAAACATCAGTAGTTCTTGTTCTGAGTGTACAAAAAAAATCAATGGAAGAGATAACAATGTTCCTTCCCTAAGAAATGTACTCATTACCTTACCTTATTTATGTAACTGTAACCCCTGGGTACATTACCATTAAATTGAAATTAAAAATAAACCAAATAATATACCAATTAAGAATTCTTAGAAGCCATTGGTTAAAAACTTTGTAAAAAACTGCCCTAAGTACCCATGGAATATATTTTGATGATACTATTACATACTTCAACCTGAGCAGAGAAGCAAAAAGTTTAAAAACTGTTACAAAGTAAAGTAATAAATCAGAATATATTACTATTAATAATAATCATAAGATTTATTTATAGTGGTAGTCAAATATGTAAGAAATGAGGCAATATGCCATACATTTGAACTTAATAAGTGAGAAAGAATTTTCTAGGTCTTTTAAAATTATCATAAGTTTAATTGAAACACTATTCTGTCACATCATATGATAATCAGATGAAGCTGATATTAGAGCAAAGAACAGATTGTACTAATTTCTTGAATGTTCATGTATACTTATTTTGGTTGTGGGAAATTGTGGGTATTTCAACTTGGGGTATATTTTTCTTGCTAGGCTGGTGTCATATCAGTGGTTAATTTTAGGATAGGTTTTCCTTTCCACAAGAACATGCACCTGATCTGTCCTTTTAGCCTTCCCATCATCAATGGCATCAGAGATGAACACCAGCTTGTCTAGCCTGCTACCTTGACTGGCCTGGGTCCTCAGTCCTTCCAATCTTAGTAACTAGATAGTGAAGGATGGTGGAAATGATCCAATGCACCCAGCTATAGAGTAAGAAGGAATTCCACTAACCTTTTGGCCTGGGTTCTGTTCTCAAGCCTCCTAAGTAGTTAAGAGTATCAATGGGAGCCCCTGGTGCCAAGCAGTAACTATTTTTAAAGCAATTAGACATATATATGGCTTAGGCTTGTGATTACCTCAGGAAATGAATAAAAGAGCAGTGAAGCATAGAGGACATTCAGAATTTTAACTAGGTACTGAGGCTGAATAAGCTTAGCTAGCTACTCGGGAGTATGAGATCTGATTATCACTGTTCAAAGCCAGTCCAATCATGAAAATACAAGCAATAATCTTAAAATAAACAGAAGTGGCTGAAGTGGAAGACCACTATCCTTGGGTACAGAAGCTTAGTAATGGTTCGTAGCCACTATCAAGCTTCAAGAATGATGAATGCATGCATGAGCACATGCACATATGCGTTTGCATACTCGCATGGACATGAACACACACACACACACACACACATGAGTATTTCAATGTGAAGTTATTCATTCTTTTACTTTGCTGTACTTTATTTTCCTGTATTAGTTTACAAATTAACAAAATCAGCTAAGGACCTATTTACATAAAATTCATCATGTTTCTCTAAAATCTACTCTCTTTTTGGAAGCCTGCTTTTATTTGACCCAAAAGTAAATTAATCAGGAATTCAATTCATCACTCTGAATCTATAGTATTAGATGATTGTTTAGGTTCCTCCTAGCAATATGATTTTCTAAAATCCTGCATCAAGCAATATATTTTTTTCACTAAAAGGGAAGCCTCTGTCAAACAATTAATAATAGGTTTTTCTCCTCCTGGCATGCATCTGTAGTTATATTATCTTCATATATTTCATGATCTGTCTGTGATGCCAAAGACTGCCATGAAAGTAAAATCACCCTTTTCAGTGCTTAGCATTTGTACACCATTCATAGATATGAAGGTGTTTATAAATGTTACTGAAATTGCTTTGGAATAAATAATGTTCACCCTGACTATCTTGAGAAAGAAGAATCGGTTTCTCAGCACTTTAGGTAATTACTTGAAGGAAAGAAACAAAAGGAAAAGTGAAGAACAACTCAACACATACATTCAAATGAAACAAAACAACCCAAGAAAACACAAATTAATTCAGTACTCAAGAACCTGCAGGAAATGAAAGATTTAAAAAAAAATCAGCTATGACAAGCTTATGAAAATCCTGACTACATGGGAGTGCACTGTTGTGAGAACAGTGGCTAAAGCCCATACTAGACAGAAAGATCTGTACATAATACCATGCACTTGTTATTCTTAATTCCAGGAAGAATAACATAAAGTGGAATGAGGCCAAGATAATACACAAGTAGGAAACCAGTTTCTATCTGAAAAAATAATCGGGATAATTTAGGGCTGGGCACAGGATAAAGTGGTAAGAACACCCAGTTATTGGGCACAAGACACTGAATTCAAACTGTAATATTAGGTGTATTGAAGATAAAAGTTATGATTATAAATAATTTGAATAATTGTAAGACTTGAGTATTTGAGTGGGGAAAAATCCATGAGAGAGAATTAACCCACGTTCCAATGCTTTCTACTTTAGTGATAATGTTTATTGGTACTTCAGACAACAGTTACCTTGCAAATGAGCATGGATGTGCATTTGGGTGATGGAAATACTCTCCTTTCACAGGTGTAAATTAAATAGATTGTTTTGGGTAGATTGTAGTTCTTGAACTAAGAGCGTGGCTGATGTCCGTGAGCTTTTTTTCTCAAGGCTACCACTCTATTACTTTGAGCTACAGTTCCAATTCTGATTTTCTGTTGGTTGTATGGAGAGAAGAAGCTCATGGACATTCCTGCTCAGGATGGCTTTAAACCATGTTCATCAGATCTGAGCCTGCTGAGTAACCAGGATTCCGGGCATGAGCTGTCGATGTTTTTAACAATTTAGTAAATTGTATAGTTACAGAAGTTATAAATTATCATTGTACCCTTCGGTATATATGTGTGTGTATATATCAATATATACGGATAGAAATATTTTAACATATTATTGTGTCTACAGTAGATATATGGAATCATCCTTCATTATAAAATAAAATGGCAACAAAAGTTAATAGGAGCAAACAAAGGAAATTGTTACACGTTTCTTTTTATTGAATGAAATTTGAATCAGTTTGGGCAAACCATCTCTACTTTAACAAACTGGATAATTGCTATTAATTCCAATCCATCTATTTGCCCATATTGTGCATCCTCACACATGATTGTCAAAATCAAACCACACTTTTTGCCTTTGTATTTAACTCACCTGTTATAATTTAAGCGATAGATGAAGTAATTAAATAAAGATTAAAATAAAAATAAGCGAGGTTGTGAGTTAGATTTGAAAAAGATTTTAAATATGATTATAGCTAATTAAAATGCAGATTTCTTATTTTACTCTGTTGTTATTTCTCTCATTCCCACATTAGGAAATTACATAAAAGGTTCTCACTAAATTATATGTACAATTATTTAAAATGTATTGACAGAATATGGGCACAGTGTGGTTTTAGCTTATTGAGGCCTGTATGAGGTAGTGTGTTTTTGAGGACTTGCAATACGTTGTAATGAAGATGAAGGGAGGGATGTGCTTATTCTTTAAAACTGGCTAGACGATTGCTTCTAAAATGTTACAGCAAAATCACTTTCACAACCATGTTCATTACTGCACTATTCACCATAACCAAGTTATGAAAACAGCCAAGATGCCCTTTGGCAGAGTGATGGTTGGAAAATGTGTGTGATATATACAGAATTGGATTGCCCCTATCCATTATGAGGACTGTTACATTATTTGTAAAGAAATGGATAGATCTAAAAATATGTTAAGTAAACGAAGTCAGAGCCAGACACACAAAGGACCCATGTTCTATCTCATATTTGGAAGCTAGAACTTTATACAAGTTTACACAACAATAGTAACCAAATCATGCTTTTTGCTCAGGAGCACTTAAATGGTGTATTTTCTTATAAAGTTGAACTTTTAATCCAACAAAATGAATACTGGGCAACTATCACTTGGAAGATGTGAGGGGAAGTCAAAGGGAAGGAATAAAGACAGTTATGGAGTAAGAGTGAAGACATTATATTTAATGCAAATAATATGAAACTAGAAAAAATTAAAGTGTGGTGAGGTTTGGAAGGGCAGGGAAAAGTTATATAAAGATCCATTATACTTAAAAAAGTCATTTATTGAATGGAAATTCCCATGTACAACTAGTTAAGATAAGAAAAATATGATTAATAACAATGGAGACATTTGATCTGAAACCATGAGTCAATATAATAGTTTCCTCCTCAGAAATTTTCTTTGCACTTATGTTCATCATAGTGACAGAAAAGTGATCAATGCAATGAATATTAATACATCACATTGCACATATAGAATCAACGTAAAAATGTTAGAATTCATCACATCGTAAAATAACAGGTAGAATGTACCAAATGCTAATTGTTTTTCCAAGTACTTTACCAATTGTATCTAATTTAATCCTCACAATAATTGCATAAAGTGGAACTACTTACATTTTTAATTATCAGATGATGACATTGAAGTCTTCAGAGTTCTAATTACTACTACAACATTGCACACATTGTAAGTGTTACCCTGAGGTTCATCTCCTACTGTATCAAATAAGCCACATTCTATTTTATGACTAAAATACCAGCACTTAGTCTACAAATAATAGGAAAATTTTCCAGAATTATTGTGTACACTCATAATATTTCTCTTTAACATTGTTAGAAAATAGGGAACTGTAATATGAAAACTCAAAGTTCATAATCAATGCATACCTCCCTGGTGAAAGGAACTGCTAAAGTATAAGATTCTTGATTTCTAGCTCAAAGTAATAGAAATCATATTTTACCCCTTCACTCAACACTGCACTGCCTGGATCCTATTTCTCTTTAACACAGTCTTACTGAAAGAATGACCTCCCCAATTCCTGATGGAAACAGACTGCATGTCTTATGGACCAATCATTTCCACATTGTAGCTAAACTAATTTTAATTGCTTTTTATACCCAATATTTTAAGAGAAAGTTACTACTTTAAAATGCCATTAAAGTAAGACTGATATAAAAATCACCTTTGACCCTAGATATATATTTTACCTTTCCTATACCCAACAATGCACTCTGAATTATCATTAATGTTAGGAACGAGAGGATAAAAAATCATAGACACCAAGACCTAAGAATGAATTAAAGACTTTCCAACTTCTGAATACAATTGGTTTAAAAAGACGTGAAGGGCTGGGAAGGTGGCTTAGTGGTAGAGCGCTTGCTTTGCATGCATGAGGCCCTTGGTTCGATTCCTCAGCACCACACAAGCAAAAAGAAACAAGCCGAAAGTGACGCTGTGGCTTAATTGGTCGAGCGATAGCCTTGAGCTGAAGAGTTGAGGGAAAAGTTCAAACCCCACTACCAGACCCCCTCTCCCCAAACAAAAGATATCAATACTACCACATTTTTTCAAAATTTCTTATGATACTCAAGATTCAATTATAAACTATTAACACTTGAAAATAACTCATTTTCTTGGGAGTAGAACACAAAACACAAGATTAATCCTGATCATTTTAAAAGACCTTTATTTATAATAAAAATTCACTCTCATAACTTCAAAGAGTCAAAAAATAACAAGCACAGTGACACAAAAATTAATTTAACTGCATCATATACCTTCAAAGGACTGTGCTAATAAAAAACAAAATTATACTAATAAGTATGTTACCCAATTCACTTACATTTTTTATTCTATTTCTTTTAGTTTCGAAAAAAACTGACTTTTCATAAAATGATGCAAAAAAAGCCTATATGCCCACTTACATTTTCAAATCTTAACAATATTTGTTTCAGAAATGTCTTTAGCTGTATAGTCAATGAACTAAAATACTAGTATTTAATAATAATAATAATAAATACTAGTAATAATACTAGTATTTAAAGGGTTTTCAGAAATTGCAAGACTCGCTCTGGGATGTTAAATTGGAAAAGATATTCAAAAAGCTTTATTTGTTAAAGTTGTCATAGTTACTCCCACAAAAAAACTATTAATGAAGAAACCTTTGTATGTACAAAACAACTACAAATTAATCCACAATCTGGAGGTGACTCATGCTTTTTGTTTGTTTGTTTGTTTTGAAATATATATCTAACAAGCATAGCCACAATACTGATTTAAAGTCAATCTGATGGGATATCTTAGTGTGAATAGATACGATCTTACAAAGAAAGTTATTTTCAACAGAAATCCGGAAAGAGTATATCCACCTTGAGTTTCACAGGAATAACCAGAGAGTAATAACTGTTTGGTCAAGTCGGTCAAAATCACTCCATGAGTATATCTTAAAAGTATAACCATATACATACAGTACAAAATACATATTTTGTACTGACACTCATGTTATGGCAATAACTTACTACCTAATTATATGTGTATCTTTTTACCTAACAAATACTAAGAGCTGAAAATGATCTCTTATATCTAACTTAATTTTGTAAATGTTTTAATAATGATGATGTTATTTAACAAATAAATGTACAGAAGGGTGGTTCCACTGAAATGACAGGACAGAACACTGATAAATAAAAAAAAATTGCAACACAGCTCTTTTCGGCCTCTCCCTGTTCATATTGGCAACCAACATTGCAACAACACACACACACACACATATAAACACACATGTGTGCACATGTACACACACATATTCACACATGCGAAATTCAGGGTTTATTGTACAAAAAAGTTCAATTAAAATATTAGTGATTACGACAAATGATAATTTACCTTATTACAAAATAATACATAATCCAGTCACCATGGTTGTCACATTTTACCTGCCACTCCACATGTGATCACTTAATTTATTTTAGGTAATTAATTAACTAATTCATTCTTTCATTAGATTAGTACAAATACTAGAGCTTGAATTCAGGGCCTGACTCTGTACCAGAATTATTTTTTTTGTTTTAGTTATCTCAAGGCTAGCATCTTACTCCTTGTACCACAGCTCCATTTCTAGCTTTTGCTGGTTACTTTCAAACCAGAATCTTATGGACTTTTTTTTCATGGTCTGCTTTCAAACCATAGTCATCAGATTTCATCTTTCTGATTAGCTAGGTTTAAAGACCTGAGCCACCGTTGTGGCTCCTACTTTTTCCTATTCTTATCTAATGCACATACTTAGATAGTAATTTAAAACTGAGAGTATAGAAGCAAGATGTACAGTGATTATATTGTCCTGCCAGAAATTCGTTAGTAATGTAAATTTCTTCTTAAGACCATACACAAAAAATACTTAAGAAGAAATCTGATGAACTGTGTGTGTATGTATGTGTGTGTGTGTGTGTGTGTGTGTGTGTGTGTGTGCTGTTGCAATATGTTCCACATATAAGCACTGTGCTGGGGTGTCCAGCCATTCACAATAATTGCGTGCATATCTTCCTTGAGCTACCAACTCATGGACAATGTCTAAGTGTCCACTATAGGCTTCCCGATGAAGAGGGGTATACTCATCCTCATCCCTAGTATTCATATGAGTGGCCTTTTCAGAAAGTGGTCTCTGCACTGTAGTAAGCTGCAAGAAAAGCTCTCTACCCCTGAGCCACCTTCCCAGGCCAAGGATTAAGATTCTTGTAGGCTACTAAAAATATATTTACCAATTTCAAGTAAATACATAAACTCTATTCCCATCTCTTTTATCAAATAAAAAAATAAAATTGTTTTGTTTGTAAATTGATCAGAAACATGGATTTTGTGGCTAGCTAAGTCATTGCACATCTGTATCTCTTGTCCTCTCTCTCTTTCATGATTCTCATAGACAATATGTTTGCTCCATAATTATCCTAATCTATTTCGCTTTCATTTGTTTGGTTGCATCATTTCACTTTCTTCTCTGCCATTTCCCAAACCAGAACCACATAAACAGAACCATCCAGAAGTGCTGCTGTGCCTCAAGTGGTAGAGCACTTGCCTTGATTTGAAGAGCTCACGGACGGTGCCCGAGCCCAGAGTTCAGGCCCCACAACTAATTTTAAAAATAGAATCTAAATCCTTGATAAATCTAGGAACAGATCTGACTGAAATCAGTTGAATCACAACTTTCCTGCACAATGAAGGAATAAATAGGTCCAGGCTAGGAAAGCAGCTAGAGAAGGCAGGCTGATTGTATCTGTGACAAAAATTTGTGGAAAATGGTATCGAGGATTAATTACTGGTGATCCACTAGCACTGGAAGCATGATGCTGAACTGTTGATTGGTGATTCTGAACTATTGCTGTGATCATTATATTCTCCAAGAGGAAAAAATGAAACAATTAATATCAAAGGACTACTAACACATTTTGACTTGTCATTAAGCATCTTCAATCATCAAAATCAACAGAAGACAATAGACAGGCTTACTTTTTTAGATGAAAACAAGTATCTTTAAAAAAACAAGGAATTGGAAGATGGCGGAGAAGAAGATAGACATTAAACAACTTTTCGAATAGAAAGCAGTTTTATAGTTCCAGTGAACAGTCCTAAGCCAGAGAATTCACCAAGAATGCCTTCACAGGACAGAGAGTTAGGCCAGAGAGGGAAAATGTAGGCAAGGAGAAAGCTCTGACCACTTGCCAGCAGCCACTTCCGTGGAAGCAGCAGTGGCGGCGGCGGCCTCAGTTGCCATACCTGAATCACAGAGAGTCTGGGATGAAGGAGCCAGACGCAGCGGGCGAGCGGATTCTACTCAACACCAGCAAGAATCGACAAGGAGCAAACATCTTCATCCTGCAATTTGCAGACCAGAGATGACCCAGGAACCAAGACTCAGCGTGAGTAGAAGCCTAACATCCTCACTCTCCAACTCAGGCCTTGGAAGAAATCTAGAGTCATTTAGCAGGTCACAAGAAACTAACTGACCTGTCAGACAGCTCCACCCAGGGAAAAGCACCCAGCTCGGCACCAGCCCCAGGAGTGGCTTTCTTCACTGGATAATCAGAGCCACAGGTTGCCCCTCCTTTTAGCAGCATTGATAATCAATTGAAATTCAGTAACCAGAAACTCTAAGAATGGCTCCAGGCTGAGCACTGTGAGTTTCTCACAAACCAGCCCCGGGAAAAGCTACGGTTTGCTGAAAGGCCTCAACTCTACCCAGAACCTAGCCTCATCACAGCATCTCCAAACTTGAGGAAAAAGCCATATCCCTCTTTTGTGATACTCAAAGCAGATCTGCCTCTCATTGAACTATCCTGGAAAAGGATCGCAAAACCCTGGGTAAAGCAGAGCATTTTTCTGCCTGTTCAAACAAACTGACTTAAGAAACCAACCAAGCCACAGGAACACAAGCAGACCAGAGACTCCAACAAGAGGCTGGTTAAGGTCACAAGGGAGATACAGGATTTTTCCCACCCATCCCCAAAAAATCAAAGAACTTTTTTTTGTACCTTTTATAAACAAAATTTTTTTCTAAAATTTTTTTTAATCTTTAATTTTTACCTTTTTTGAAAAAACAATTGTTTTCTAGTACCTTTTTTTTCCTCTGAGAATTTTATTTTAGGAGTAAATATGTGTGTGCATTTTTCTTGATTTTTTTTCTGTTTTTTGTTTACCTCTACTGAACTTCTGATTTTTTTCTTTCTTTCTTATCCTTTTCAACATTTCTTCTCTTTCATTCTTTATGTGACTTAATTGTTGTTCTGTTCATCTTCAGATAAACCCGTAGTCGATTATTAGACCTTATCCCCCATTGTGTACACACTTAATCCACAAATTTATTACTCAATTCCAAACCTCTTAGACTTACATTCCTTAATAGCATTACTACCACTTTATACCTATATAATATTTTAAGTATTATTATTTTTAAGTTTTTCACATCTCCTTTATATCCCTCCCCTTCTGTCACTATATTCACATTCTTCCCTGAATAGTTTGTCTTCGAACTGCATAATATTTTTAATTCTTACTTTTCTATTTTTTCTGGTCTCTTTTTGTTCCCTTTCTCTGTCTTCTTTTTTTCTCTCTCTCTGCTTTCATCCTATCCAAACTATTTCCTGCTTTGAGATTAGGACTTAGTTAACTCTCCCTGTGCTTTCCAACATCACTCTATTCCTATTTTTTTATGCACATCTCTTCCTAAACCTAATAATTTCTGCTTTACCAAATTCTTTGCGGTTCTTAGTGTATTAATATATAGTAGTTTGATGTTGAATAGATGTATTTGTTGAACTAGATTGTATCTGCAGACTATTGACTGTGCAAATACAGACGTTGATTGATGCTTGCCTTAAGATAGTGTTCTAGCAGGAAACTGGTGTTATTTTCATCCCAAATAGGCAGAGTAAGCCGGAAAAACACAAGAAAAATGGCAAGTTCGGTATCTCAACTCCCACTCATGATAATCAGGGACAGAAGAGGTAATGAATAATCCAGAAGAGAGTTCCCAAATAGCTCTACAAACACTGCTGGCAAACATGATAAATGAAAAGATTGAAAACATACAATGGACTCTGTATGAGTTTGATAGGGAGGGACAGGAGGAAAACAAATGTCAATGGAAGCAAACAAAAGGTCAATGCAAGAAAAGATTGACAACCCACAAAGGACTCTGTTTGAGCGTGATAGGGAGAGGGAAGAGGCAATCCAAAGGTTTATACAGGAAAATCATGAGGGTGAGGAAGTTACTCAAAAACTGATACAGGATTTGCATGAGCAGCTTGAGAATACTCAAAGAGAAAGGCAGGAATGGCCTTATCAGGCTGAGAACACTCACAGAAAACTACGGGAATGGCATGAATGGGAGGAAGCTAAGCAAACAGTAATACAGGAATTGAGAGAGCAGGATGAGTATACACAAAGATCACTAAAGGCATTCATGGGATCCATTAACAAAGAACTGAAGGAAGTCAGGGAGACCACAAAGGGAATGCTGAACCGAACCCAACTGAGGAATGGAAGTCCACGGAAACGATAATGAACCAACTAAGGGATTTGAGTATAAACACTGAACACCAAATTAAGGAAGTAAAGAAGTTCATACAAGATCTAAAACAAAGTTTCAAAAAAGATTTGAAGCCAAAAAGCTGACCAATTAGAAGGAAAAGAAATAAAAAAAAACAAAGAAGGAAGTCTTGATAGCAGGTTAAACCATGCAGAAGGTTGAATCTCGGGGAGTGAAGACAGCCTAGATATTATAGAGAAAGAAAATACAACCATCCAAGACAAGTCCAAGAAATATGATAGATCTATCCAACACATGGAAGACACCATCAGAAGGCCTAATGTAAGGATAATGGGTGTAGAGGAGCACCTAGAAACGGAAGTTAATGGTTGGGAAATTTGTGTAACAGGATCCTAGCAGAAAACTTCCCAAACATGCAAAAAGATAGGGTTATTCAGATACAAGAAGCTTTTAGAACTCTAAATAGACCAGATCAGAATAGGACATCCCACCGTCTCATTATAATCCACACAGGATCAATTCAAACAAAGGAAATGGTCCTTAACGATGTCAAGGAGAAAAGATTAATCACCTATAAAGGGAAACCAAGTAGAATCGACTCAGATTTCTCAGCAGAGACAATCAAAGCAAGAAGAGCCTGGAATGATGTATACCATGCCCTAAAAACAAACAACTATCAACCAAGAATACTGTACCCAGCTAAGGCCAAATAAAAATCTCCCATAGCAAAGAATAATTGAAACAATACATCTCCACCAAGCCAGTCCTACAAAAGATTCTTAAAGATGTCCTACACATAGAAAACCAAAAAGACCACAATAAAGGCCAATAAACAGCACCCAAACTGAGAATCCAAGAACCATAGGAAGAACCCACTTTTCGCATCCTGCAAGAAGGTGGAAAACATGGCAGGAACTCCCAAATACCTTTCAGTCCTATCTCTCAACATTAACGGACTTAACTCTCCAATTAAGGGACATAGACTGTCTTGTTGGATTAAAAAACAAGATCCTTCTATGTCCTGCCTTCAGGAGTCACGTCTTGCCCTTAAAAACAAACACATTTTCAATATTAAATGCAGGAACAAAATCTACCAAGCAAACGGCCCTCTGAAATAGGCAGGAGTTGCAATCCTAATATCAGATAAAATAGACTTCAAATTAAAATTTGTGAGAAGAGATAAAGAATATCTACATACTAATTAAGGGATTTTTTTTTCCTTCAGGAGGATACTACAATTCTAAATATCTATTCGCCAAACAACGGAGCACCCAAATTTATCCAAGATATACTACTTTCCCTCAAATCACACAAAGATCCAAAGACATTAATTGTTGGGTATTTTAAAACACCACTCTCCCCAATAGATAGATCAACTCGGAAAAAAACTCAAGAAAGAAACCACAGATCTAAATAACTGCATAGATCAACTAGATTTAACAGACATCTGCTGAATATTTCACCAGCATCATAAGAATACACGTTTTTCTCAGCAGAACATGGAACAATTTCTAAAATAGACCACATTTTAGGCCACAAAGCAAACTTGTCCAAATTCAGAAACATTGTACTTATACCTTGTATTCTCTCTGACCACAAGGGAATAAAATTAGAACTCAACACTAAAATCCAACAAAGAAAGTATGGTCACACATGGAGGCTGAACAACACACTGCTTCATCAAGAGTGTGTCAGGGAAGATACTAGAAAGAAATTCAAATGTTCATGCTATTCAACAAAAATGAGCACACATATTACCAGGTCCACTGGGACACAGATAAGGCAGTACTCAGAGGAAAGTTTATAGCCTCAACAAATTGGAGAGTTCTGAAACCAACAATTTAATGAGACATCAGAACCCCCCTGAAAAAGAGCAGCAAGATAAACCCCAATCCAGTAAACAGAAAGAAATAATTAAAATTAAATCAGAATTAAATGAATTAGAATCCAAAAAAAACTATAGAAAGAATCAACAAAACTAAGAGTTGGTTGTTCGAAAAGCTTAACAAAATTGACAGACTTTTATCAAATCTTATCAGTAAAAGAAGACAAGAAACCCAAATAAATAAACTCAGAGATTTGAATGGAAACATCACCACAAAAACAACCAAGATTCAGAAAATTTTGAGGGAATACTTCTCAAATCTTTATGATAATAAGTTTGGGAACTTGGCATTAATGGACCTTTTCCTAGCAAATATTGACATGCCAAAACTAAACCAAGATTAGTTAAACCATCTTAACAGGCTCCTCTCAAGCATTGAAATAGAAACAGCAATGAGAGACCTCCCAGGTAATAAAAGTCCAGGACCAGATGGGTTTACAGTGGAATTCTACAAGGCCTTCAAAACAGAGCTCACAAAAATACTCCTCCAACTCTTCAATAAAATTGAAAGATAAAGTTCACTACCAAACACATTCTATGAAGCCATCATAACCCTCAACCCCAAACCAGGCAAGGACTCATCAAAGAAAGAGTACTATAGACCCATATCTTTGATGAACATTGATGAAAAACTTCTCAACAAAATTTTGGCCAATCGACTTCAACAATTCATGCAAAAAACCATACACCATGTTCAGACAGGATTCATTTCAGGAATGCAAAGCTGGTTCAAAATATGCCAATCAATTAATATTATTCATCACATCAACAGCAGCAAAGATAAGAACCACATGGTTATCTCAATAGATGCAGAAAAAGCATTCTACAAGATGAAACATCCCTTTAAGATGAAGGTTCTGGAAAAATTGGGAATCCATGGAACATTCCTTAATACAATAAAGGCTGTATATGACAAACCTACAGTCAGCATTTTACTTAATATTTAAAAACTAAAGCCATTTCCTCTTAACTCAGGAACAAGACAAGGATACAAGGATGTCCACTCTCTCTACTTCTTTTCAACATATTATTAGAATGCCTAGCTACAGCAATAAGGAAAGATACAGACATAAAGGTGATCCAAATAGGGAAAGAAGAAATAAACCTCTCCCACTTTGCAGATGATATGATCTTGTATTTAAAGAATCCCACAGACTCCATTCTCAATTTACTCAAACTGATTCAAAACTTTGGCAAAGTAGCAGGAAATAAAATTCAACCCCCAAAATCAATGGCTTTTCTGTATGCCAACAATGAGAAAAGTGTGGCTGAAATTAGGAAAGTAACTCCATTTGTAATAGCCCCAGAAAAAATAAAACACCTAGCAATTAACTTAACCAAAGAAGTGAAGGACCTCTATGATGAAAACTTTAAAAGCTTGAAAAAGGAAATCAAACCAGAACTTTGAAAATGGTCAAACCTTCCATGCTCCTGGATTGGAAAGATTAACATCGTGAAAATGGCAATAATTCCCAAGGCTATCTACAAATTCAATGTGATACCTATCAAAATTCCAACCTCATTCTTCAAGGAAATAGAAGAGGCAATCCAAAAATCCATATGGAACAACAAAAGACCCCGAATAGCAAAAACCCTCCTCAACAGAAAGAACAGTACTGGAGAAATATCAATACCAAATTTCAAACTCTACTATAAAGCTATAGTAATCAAAACAGCTTGGTTCTGGCACAAGAACAGACCTCAGGACCAATGGAATAGAATTGAAATCCCAGAAAAGAACCTACCCACCTATAGCCATCTAATCTTTCAAAAGGGAGCTAAAAAATTAGAATAGAGGAAAGACAGCCTCTTCACTAAATGGAGCTTGCAAAATTGGTTAACTACTTGTAGAAAACTAATGCTAGATCCTTATCTATCACCCTGCACCAGAATCAACTCCAAATGGATCAAAGACCTCGGATTCAAAGCAGACACTCTGAAAACATTACAGGATGGAATATGAGAAACCCTAGGTCTCTTTGGTGCAGGCCAACATTTTCTTAATAGAGACCCAGAAACACAAGAAATCAAAGAAAGATTGAAGAAATGGGATTACATGAAGTTGCAGAGCTTCTGCATGTCAAAGGACATAGCTAGCAAGATCAATAGAAAGCCTAGGGATTGGGAGAAGATCTTTACTATCTATACAACGGACAAGGGTCTCCTATCTAAAATATACTTGGAACTCAAAATATTAAATCCCCCAACAGCAAATCCTCAAAGAAACAACTGCCCAATATATAAGTGGGATAAAGACTTAAAGAGAAACTTCTCTGAAGAAGAAAGATGGATAGCCAATAGACACATGAAGAAATGCTCAACCTCCCTAGCAATAAAAGAAATGCAAATCAAAACGACATTGTGATACCACCTCACCCCAGTTAGAATGGCAAAAATCAAGAACTCTAATAACAACAGATGCTGTAGGGGGTGTGGACAGAAGGGAACCATACTTAATTGTTTGTGGGAGTGTAAACTTGTTCAACTACTTTCGAAAGTAGTATGGAGGTTCCTGAAAAGACTCCACATAGAGCTCCCTTATGACCCAGCAATCCCACTTTTGGGCATTTACCCAAATGTTTACAAACAAGGCCAAACTAAAGCTACCAGCACAACTATGTTTATTGCAGCATTATTTACCATAGCTAAGATATGGAACCAACCCAGATGCCCCTCAGTAGATGAATGGATCAAGAAAATGTGATATATATACACAATGGAATTCTATGCCTCCGTCAGAAAGAATGACATTGCCCCATTTGTTAGGAAATGGAAAGGCTTGGAAAAGATTATATTAAGTGAAGTAATCCAAGCCCAAGGAAACATAGTTTCCCATAGGTTCCATGGTTTCTCTTATTTGCAATATCTAGTATATGTATGAGTCAACAGAAAAGGTCAGATCAGTTGAAGTTAGGTAAATGAACCCTAAGATACGTATTTAATTTTTTTTTCTTTCATGCATTTGTTTCCTACGTATTTATAAGATTATAACTTTGTTGCTTTGTATGTCCCTCCCCCATAGGATAACCCCTGCTTTCACTGTTTTTGATGTTGGTATAATTTGTGGAGGGGGAGGGGAAAAACAAGTCATTTTAATAAGGATACAAGTGGACCCGTTGCCAAAATGATAAGTACATGTTGTCACGTCGAAAATGAACTTTACAACTTTGGTGCGGAGGGGGGAGGATTCGGTGGGGGTCTAGGTGAGGCTGGGAAGGGATGGGAAAGGTAAACAAAGGAGGAGGCTAAAATGCTTGATAAGAAATGTACTCACTATCTTGCCCATGTAATTTTAATCCCTCTGTACAGTATTTTCACAATAAAAAAACAAAAAACAAAAAAAAAAAACAAAAAAACAAGGTATTTAAGTAGTCAAGCAAAGGACTTCTATTTTACTACTGCATTATACATTTTTTTCTAATGTTGAGTGCCAATAAATAATGGATGTATTAGAAATCTCTTAAAGCTCATATATTGAATAGTGACTTCTCTTACACTATATCATTGTATTTCTCAAATCATATTACGTAGTTTCCTATTTTCTCATTCCTAGAATAATCTGCACATGAAGACATCACTGGTCCTAATTTTCAGTCTGTGCATTTGAATACAAAGGAAAGTCTTTCCTCTGCTCTCTATCAATTACCTACTCTCCAATTAGAATAATTTAAAATAGTAAAAATCAAAAAAGAGAAAATAAATCATGGTGAAAAAACATGTAGGAAATTCACCAGATTTTTCTGACCAGTTCAACCAATGTGAACTATTGGGGAAATACATGGACACCTCATTCCCACTGGTACTCGAAGTCTCTGGTTAGGCAATTCTGATGAAGACAATCAACTAGATGAAAACGTGAGGAATGGTATAAATTGCAAGAAAATAATGGAGAAGAATGCAAGCAAATTTCTTCTTTGGGCTTACTGCAGTGCGGAGATTCCTTTTCAAAAAGGCCTCTCATATGAATACCAGGGATGAGGATAAGTATACTCCTCTTCATCGGGAAGCCTAGAGTGGACATGTAGACATTGTCCATGAGTTGGCAGCTCAAGGCAGATATTCATGCAATAACTGTGAATGGCTTGGCACCCCTGCATAGTACTTTTATGTGGATTAATACCAGAATGGATTTTTTCTTACTTCATCATGATGCAGATACCAATCCCCAAACTAAAGGCCTCTTGATCCCCTTGCATCTTGCTGCTGGGAACAGAAATAGCAAAGATATGCTGTATCTTCTTCTGTTGAACCATTTTTTCAAACCGGGTCTGAAGAATAACTTGGAAGAAACTGCAT
This sequence comes from Dipodomys merriami, assembly GCF_024711535.1. Lineage (NCBI taxonomy): Eukaryota > Metazoa > Chordata > Mammalia > Rodentia > Heteromyidae > Dipodomys > Dipodomys merriami. The sequence continues at coordinate 95,170 of NW_027202976.1, read as the reverse complement.
TTGATATTGGCAAAAGGATAAGTATGTATCACTACCTCTTTGAAGTTGTGGAAGGCTGTACAAATTATTCTCCTACGTAGTAATGGTTTGGTTAAGTTTCTTAAATTTCAAAAGTGCCATTCCATCCTTTGTGTCCCTACAAATATTTTCATAATAAAAAGCAACAGCAATATCTTAATTTAAAAATTCATGGATTCCATGGTATTCTTCCATGTGAATTGCCTCACTTTGATGTCAAAATGTATTCAAGAGTTGTTTGTATGCATCTATAATGATTTCTGAAGAGTTTGTGGTTTTTTTTTTTAATTTTAACTTATCTGTTGAAATGAATAGTATAGAAACTAAAGTTATTCCTGGTGCTTGTCTGAAAAAAAGTATATCTAGGTTTGTATAAAGTCCATAATCTATTTCATTATTTTCTAGATATAATACTTTGAAGTCTACATTTTTTATAATATATAGGTTCATTAATAAATGTGTCCTTTCAGATTACATTCCATATAGAAAAAGTTAAGATTCCTTTTTTCCTAGGTCCTTACAGGATTTTATTTCTTTGGAATAAGATGACAATGTTATCTAATTTCAAGTTTTGTAAAGGTTATGCTATGTAAGGGCCTTTCTAAAGTGAAGATTTAATACACTGATGTCAAACTAACCTTTAATTCTATGAATTACATATATTGTTACACTTGTATTTTTGTAATAAACTTTTTCATAACTTTTTCATTTCTTGCATTTGAAGAATGAAAAATATGGAATATTTCACGAATTTTTGTATCATCCTACTGCAAGTGCCATGTTAATCTCTGTATTTTTTTCACTTGGGTAGACCTGCTGCTGAAGCATGTAGTATCCTTTAAATTTAAGTAGTTAATGATGCAACCTTTATACAGGCATATATCCTTGGTTGCCTATTTGTAAAAAGGAATCCTTATTGTTCCTAAAATGTTATTGATCTTATTTCTCTAAATTTCTGTGTATAGTGGCAAAAACTTATATTGTTTGGTTGATTGCTCACATTTGCAATTTTTGTCAATGACTATTTTGTCGTTTTCATTTTTAATTTGATCATATTTTGAAGCCTTTATAGCTAAGTCCAAAGGTCATGGAATTTCAAGTACTTATTTATCAACTGAGTTACCTTTGTGGAGCTAATGGATTCAAAGTAAGCCTTGCTTAAGAGCTACTTCTAAACTTCTGCAGCTTAAAATTTCGCAAAGAAGTCTCACTGATACAAATGTCTTCCTGACCCTTTACCTTCTTCCATGTAGGAACAGACCAACGAGAATATCTTACCCTGACAGCATAGATTGTCTGACTGGACAAAACTAATCTTAGTTACAAGGTTTCATAGAGAGATTAACAGTTCAGACTGAAATGTTCAGAATAGAAGGTATTTTTATCAAAATATAATTGTTTATTATACCTATCATTTCAAAGTAGCTAAAGTCAGGAAGATGAAAAAATTATTCATATGCATGATTACCTAATATTCTGGTCTGTCTACCATCCAAACAGGCAGGAACTTACAGTACTGACTTTCTATCACCAAATATTTCCATAGCTCCTGGAGAAGTCCATAGGTTTCTCCTCGATATTAGTCCTTAAATTAATAATGTTTTAATCACAGTGTTTCCTCTTGCCTCCAGGTTTACAAATGGTAAAGTTTTAGGTCTAACTCTACCAAAAACTGAGGTAGAGAAAATGTAATATTACTTTAAAACAGAGTTGCATTTGATACCCTAACCACAACAGAACAATGCATAACAATTTCCTATATTATAAATACTTATATATTTTATATTTCTACCTGCTGATCTTAAATTTCTAGAATTACGAGAATTAATTGATAATTTGACAAATAAATTGAAATTTATTCCCATAAATAAATTGGAATAGAAATAATTAGGTTTAGAATATATATTAGAATATAAAAAGTATCAAAGCAATGTCTTAGTTATAAACTTGTGATACCTTTACGTGTTCTAGGTCTTCTGAATTCACATAGTAAAAAAAAACAGTATTGTTTTCTCTAATCTATAAGATATTTTACACTGCTGCTGTGTTTATTGTGTTAACTCGCTGGACCCAAAGTGTTTTTCTCCATATTTCTGAAGCATTCTTACTGATTATACCCAAATTTTACTGATATAATGTGTAAAAGCTATTATTCTTCTGTAGTACCCACGGGTCTGAGGATACCAGGTCCCAGTTATCTGCATCATCAGATAACAAGGGCAAGACTTCTGACCTTGGCCCATGCAACATGCTAACGGAAAGTAATTGAAAAGACCCATCTCAATTTCTAATTTCCTACAATATTTCAGGGCCCTAATTCCTTGTAGGAATTAGTAGTAAGCAATTGTGAAATGTAAGGCAACTTAAAATGAAAGATGAGATCACAAAATATGAGAGAAAGTACTATAGTTCAAACTTTCAATTTACAGATGACCAGATGACCAAGCTTTATGAGTAAACAAAATCACAAATGTCACAAATTATTTTTATACCCCTCTCCTAATGATAAATGAAAGATTTCAGTCCAGCATAAGTAGGCCAAAAATAATTCTTGGAATGATAGATCCATAATTGTTCTACCAAGGCTAGGAAAACTTGACTTAGAAGTCAAAAATAATTTAGAAAACCATTAATTGAGAAGATCCTTAGTGCTTCAAAACACTGGTACTTCAGTAAAACTTAGTTCTGTAGTATAAAAATGTTGTCATTCTCAAACCAATGATAACCTACATTTAATCTTCTGAAAGTATATTCCTTTTCAAACAAACTTTTAAAAATCTTATTCACCAAAATAACACTTGACAAGTAGATAATAGTGACTTTAAACTTTTTCAAGTGTAGGAATCAAGTTACAATAGAGATGATTTATTTACCCAGCATAAATGCCAAGGAAGTTCAACCATTGATTAAAATGTAGAAATAGTATCTCCCACCATTTGCGTTGTTCAGTAGGTGCCTTCCAGAAATGTGTTAAATAGACCAGCCTTCCATGATTCAAATCCAAATATTAGCTAATAAATTAAATTTCATCACATAGGAAGGTACATTTTAAAGTCACTAATAGTTGCCTTATCATGTGTTGCCTTATCATAAGTTTTCCCTATCTGTCTAACATAGTAAGGAATATGACTTTAAGTCTTGCATATGGGTACTCATTAGAGATGTGACAAACATAAAATCTGTCTTCTATTTCTATCATATTCCTCTACAGTAGTAAATATTAGTTTTCTTCTTTTTCCAAAACTTATAGGTAGTAGAAAATATCATCCCATGTAAAATAAAATAATCACACACCATTGTACAAAGCCATTTATAAAAACTGGTAGTTAGGTATAAATTCTAAGCGATTTTTAAACTTTCTTGTTGAAGATTAATCTTCTAAAAAGATGAGAATAAAACCATGTCTAGGTGCTACACGTCTCCAGTCTTGCAAATTGTTATTGCATTTCAAGTATATGCAGGATTGAAACTCCATGGAATCTATATAAACCTTTCAAATTATTAACAGACAGTTTAACAGAATGACTATCAGGAAGTCGAAAGCAGAAAAGAATAATAATAAAGACATAAAATGAACGAAAAATGGAAAAGGGGCAAGTACAGCTAGAATACTCAATGTACACATGTAATAAAGGAAGTGGTAAATCTGAAATAAATTTTGGAGAAAGGGTTGGTTCAGATTGATAGAAGGAGAGACTCTGATCCAGGAGCATTTGACAATTAGATGGACATATTTAATTGTTACACACTTGCACAACCTTTTGAAATTCAGTTAAAAACACAACTAAAAAACAAAAACACACAAAAATCACAACCAAACAGCAATATCTATAGTGTATATGTATGACCTCACAAAATTTTAAGCAGTTAATGAAGGGCAGTCTTTGGAAAAGCAAACAAAGCTGTTCAAAGAATGCAGTTTGGGGTAGGGGAGAATTTTGAACAGATATAAATAGACTGTCAAAGGTTATAAATCATCTACATGTACTGCAAATATTTTCTTCTGTGAGTATTCTTTGTCTGAACTGGTTACTCCACTCCTCAGCCACACTTGAAAGCTTGTGAAGATAGAATGGAAGAAACAAGATCAAGAACCCATTACACCACTGGAGAGAAAACAGTCCTCTATGGTTTCTCTCATCTCTCTTAACTACTCTTTTCTCATACTTTTAATAAAGTCAAGTGATTTTGAATTATATCTTTCCTTCTTTTTCAGAGAATTATTGTTTGGTAATTAAATGTCAATTCACAAATTTTGATGTCTTTTTTTTAAAGAACTTTGAATTTAAATTCCACTGCAACCTTGTTTCACACAGTGAGAGTACATTTCCTGGGTAAGGACAATTCTCAAGGGAACGTAAATGATTTACTTCAAGGTTTGTGATGTTTGTTTGTTTAGTGTGAAAATGAGCCATATTCACCCACATTGCTCCCTCTCAGCTAGGTCTCCATGGATTTCTTTGCATGAAAGCCCATTTTCTCAGGCAATTTTAAATTATCTTGATAGGCTAAGTTGTTAAAAAGTTTGAACAATTAAAATTTACCTGTCATAAAATTTAAAACTCTTTTGAAATTCTTTTATCAGTATCGTGAATTCACTAATCCTAATTCCACCTTTACCATCAAAAACAGTTAACATGTGTTTTCATCATATAGTGTCCATGAAACTATTATTTTCCAGTGGATTTGTTATGCGTATATATGACCATATAAGCTGATGCTGAGCAAAATGAACTCCAAGATATGGAGAGATATTTATTTGTGGTTGTTTTTGATGTCCTATGTGATTTCTATTTTCTTTGAGATTTCCCCCTATGGTTTATCCCCTGCTGTGTTTGATTTTGGTACCCTGTGTATTGTGTATACATTTACATTAATTAGGGAAAGGAACAGGAGCAACAAAATGGCGAGACAAATGACAAAGGGCAAACCAATGCAATAGCAATACTCACAAGACAATAAGTTGGAAATGTACATTACAACTTGTGAGAGATATTGGGGTGAAGGAAAAATTGTGAGAAAAATTAGAGAGGGGAAAACAAGTTTGAAAAGTTATGTATTCACTACCTTACAATAGCTGTAACCCCACTTCACATCATTTTCACATTAAAATTAAATATTAAAAATAAGCTGATGAAATAAAATTGTACTGTTTTGGTATTGTAAATATTATTCTTTATGTAGTAACTTTTTTAAAAATCAGTATTATTTGGCATCTAATTTGAATTATTTACCTCTTCTTTATCAGAGGGTAATCAACTTGAATGATATCCAACTAGACAATTTTTTCACAATATACTTGCCAATATTTTGAAAATAGAATAAATTTAGTACTTTCTTATACTAAAACAGAAAACAGTTTAATTCTATGGAAACCCATAACTTTTAAAAGTAAATAAGTTGTTAAGAGGATAGGATGTATGTGTTCTTCAAAATTCCTATGATTAATAACTACTCATTTTCAAATTCTGAACATTCCATACCTGAGAGATTCAAAATATACCTGTTTGCATGTTATGTAATTCTGCAATAGATGCATTTTCCAATGGGGTGTTACAGACTGAGAAGTTAACAAAAAAAGAGCCACATTCTAGTATAGGATAAAACTATGAAGTATGTTATAATTAATTCTTCAAGAGTAGCAGTTGTTTCTCAGATTAAGCTATTATTTCTATGACCATCAATCACAAGATTTATGCCATAAAGTCATCCTACACCAACAGTTTCCAACTTATAGGGTGCACCTCAAAATTCCCTTAATTCACATTAACAATAGCTAATCTCCATTGTGAACATACACTGCAACTCTGCTAATGTGATGCCCTCCGTGTTGTGGAAAGAACACCACAATAAACTGGGTTGCATCATTTTTCCTCCACTGGTATTCTTGCAAATATTATTTATATTTATACTTTTTAACAATTATACTTAATCAGGATACTAAGGTTGGAAGATTACATTTCAAAGCCCACTGAACTAGGCCCTGAGAGGAGACTCCAGCTGGGACAGCTTCTTTATAGGTTTTGTTTTTGTTTTAGGGATTATAGAAAAAAAACAAAATCCTTGGCTCCAACCAGCCCAGTTCTTGGAATGAAAAGAATGCCTCTAGGTCCCCCTCCCCTTAACAACTTCACCCACCTTTTTTCGGTTAAGGACTGACTGATTAAACAGATAGCCAGTAATCCAGCTCATGCTAGCATGGTGGCAACATCCCAAGTTTACTATAAACTCTGCCTTTTTTCACATGCTTACGTTAAACTCCACTAAACTCTTTTGTGTATGTTTACCTTAAGCTCCACTTTACCATTGAATTTGTGAGTCACTAAAACCAAAAGTGATAGGCTGGTTTAAGCAGCCATTATATGACAAAGTGTAATCTCATTGGCGACCTACGTGTGGTCTGGTATGACTGCAATCTTTTGGGTGCGTGAAAATCTCATTGGAAGCCTACGTGACCAGGCTTCACCTTGTGATTTTTACCTTTAAAATCCAAAGCACGTAGGCCACTGGGGGTCGCAGTATCAGCTCCCCATCCTGTGGTGTGGCCCTTGCTGGTCAGTGTAGGAACCTTCTCAATAAAGTTGCTTCTTTAATAACAACTTTGTTGTGGTGGGCTCTGTCACTCCGGATGACTAGGTGGGCTTGTCTGCCTGAGTAGGGGTCTTCCTACTACACCACCCAGGCAGGAAGGTTCCCTAGATTCTTTTCTCCAATAAATTTCTCAGCAAAAGCCAGACAAAAGTGAGCTGTGGTTGAAGTGGTAGGGCAGGAGCCTTGAGAATAAACAGGCTCAGAGACAGTGTCCAGTCCCAGGGTTCAAGCCCTAGGACAAACCAATAAAACAAAAACAAAAATAAAACAATTCCCAAATCTAGCATTTTTCTCATTGTATACAGAGGCACGTAATTAAGGAAATTGCTTCCTGTGTTACATACAGGTGGAAGAAAGAAGATGTCACACAATTATTCTCTTCATACCATGTTATACCAAAGCCACAAAATATTTCCCTTTTTCTAAATTTATAAATTAATTTCATCCATTTGTTGGCAACTCTGTCTACATTATTAACATTATCATTTTATACATGAACTGTTGGATTATCTATTAACTGAGTTCTAATTATAACTCTCATGAAAGAATATTCTAGGCAAATAGAATGCAAGAAACATTTGTAAATTTGTCCATTAAACTCTCTACTTAAAAATAATTTTGTAGTATCCTTTAGAATACGAAATTACAAACAAAACCAAAATATTTATTTTAAATCTAAACTCTAATTTAGCAAGATCTACAAAGTCCTACGTTAGAATAACTTTGCTTTTTCTCCAGGCTTAAGCTTTTGTAATCCTTCATCCTTTCCTTGGAATCTACAACAATGATGATTACTTACTTTTTCAAATTTTGGATGGGAATCATGAGCCATTTTGCATCTAAGAATGTTCTGTAATGAGAGCATTTAAAATACAACTGAAGATTATACATGAGTTGCATTTCAATAGCAAACTTAACTTCTCAAAACATAATGACAAAATTAGCCCAAATTTCCAACTTTGTATTCCTTTCTTGTTTGGTTTGTTTTCTTAATACAAAATTATACTATCTGGTCCAGGGAAGGTATAACTGTGTAATTAAACTATCTAATCTCCTGTCTTAGTCTGAGTGTTAGAATTCTAGCCTTGTATCACATTGCTCCTCCATAATTTCTTGTTTTATTTAATCTAGATACAGAATAGCAATTCTGAACATCTCCAGTAATATTAACCACTAGACAGCTCAGAGTGTTCATGTACTCTTTTGAAAGATGGTCAAACATTTGACACAGGATATGAACATTTTCAGATGCACCTGCAGTGTTCTCTGATTCATTCCTCCATGGATCCGATCCCTGTAATAATGATTACTTGACTCCCTTACTATCTCTGGTCCCTATCTATGTAATATTCTTAAACTTTTTTGAAGAAATTCACTTGAGGACTTTCTAACATTAAAAATGATCACTTGATTGTAGTCTTACTCAGGACATATTTTCTATTGTTTTCTAACTTTTCTACATATTCTGAGATTTGCTTCATTTGTGTATTTGTGTGTGCAAATATAAGTGCTTCTATGTATGTGTATGTCTGAATGTATGTATGCAAAGGCCTCAAGCTCTTATTCAGTAATCTTGCTCATGACTGGTATTCCAATACTGGAGCTATTCTTCCAATCCAGCTTTTGGGTGGTTAATTATAGATAGTTTTTCAAAGACTGTTCTGCCCAGGCTGGATGAAAACTGTACTTCCCAGACTCCTTTACATTCTTAAGTTTTATTTCTCCAGTAGTGTCAACTTACAAAACATTTTGTGAGTGTAAAGGCTAAGCTGTAGCATAAATTTTTAACTCAAGAATTCATATAAAGATAGATGAACATGCACATTACATATGCTGAGTGTACATTGTTAGAAATGTGATCTTAAGCTGGGTGGTGGTGAGATCTTCGGATAGGGTTCAAACCAGTTTGGCAGGAAAGTCCCAGAGACTCTTTTTCCAATTAACTACAAGAAAACTGAAAGTGGCACTGTGGCTCAAGTGATAGAGCATTAGCCTTGAGCTGAATAGCAGAGGGACAGCTCCCAGGTCCAGAGTTCAAGTGCCAAGACCACCACCAAAAAAAAAAAATATATATATATATATATATATATATATATATATATATATATGTAAAGGAAAGAAAAAAATGTGATCTTATCTAACAGTTCATGATTAGTATAATCCCTGCTCTCTCAGGATGGATTTTTTCTAATTAATTTCATGCTCTTATATCTGATTTGCATTGGAAACTTAATTATGCTTCCATTCTACTCTCTACAAAGTTGCGTGATTAGCAAGCGTGATTTAGAAGGGGAGTGGCCTCATACTTCGTGTTCCATGTAGGAGTAATGCTTTCTCTATAAAACTCTCATAAATCTACATACTGGACTTGGCTTTATTGTTTCAATGTTGTCTTATTTGTAGAATCTTCTATAGTGTATTGAACCCTTACACTTAAACACAAAACTTCTCTTTCTCCTATTATTGCTATTGTTTCCTTACTGTTAACTCATGTACACTTGGAAAATAATATGCAGCACAGACACTCACAAAAAAATGATCTGAGAAACTTCTTCGTATTTAAAATTCGCCTTAATTTATAGAGAACTTCCAAAGTTTGAACTCAATATACTCATGGATAATGTATTTATAAGCAATATAATTTCATATTTTCTCTTTACTAAGTTGTCTCTGAAACACCTGTTACCTCAGGTGATGGTGTCCTTGTGTTATTTCGGTGAAGCAAGAAACATTCATTAGACCTCAGGCAGCACCATAGATTGTTTTTGTAAGTAATTGTTACTGGATGTGGAAACTGATCCCAGGAGAGGAATGGAACATAGAGGATTGACAAAGTTTAAGTTAACTTGTGCTTTCCTTTTTACTGTACAAAAAGAATCCCAAGGCTTGAAGGGAACTCTGTCCCTGACTTTTTCGTGTGTGTTTTTACTCATGTATAACTTTTCTGTAAACGTCTAGTTGAGAGTATTACAAAGAGAAATAAACTGCCATTTGAAGGCTAGCATAGAACAAAAGGAAATAACGTTGATTTAAACATGTTCTGCTGCAGGGACTGGGAAGGTGGCTTAGTGGTAGAGCACTTGCCTTGCATGCATGAGGCCCAGGTTCGACTCCTCAGCACCACATAAGCAAAAAGTAAGCCAGAAATGGTGCTGTGGCTCAAGTTGTAGAGTTGAAGAGCTGAGGGACAGCGCCCAGGCCTAGAGTTCAGGACCACGACTGCCCCCCCACCCCGCATAAAAAAACATTCTACTGCAAATAAACAAAGACATGGAGGTTTTAAAGTGTCTTATGATGGATATTTCACCCCTGAGATGATTCTCTTGTTGCAGGAGTCAATTATCAATTCCTATAGTTTAGTCCTAAATTCTCCAGAGCAATAAGGATTCCAAAAAAGCATCCAGTGAGTATGATCAGCAAAAGGAGCCTCTTCTCAGACCAGTACTCCTTTAAAGAGGGTCACAATGAAATATCTGGGGTTTTTTTGCTTGTTTTTTTTTTTTTTTTTTTTTTTTTTTTAGTTTGTGTTGGTTATGGGGCTTGAACTCATAGGCTGGATCCTGTCCCTGAACATTTTTCTTTCCTGCTCACCTGCCCCCAAAGCTAGTACTCTACTGCTTGAACCAAAACTCCATTTGTGGCTTTTTTGCTGTGTAATTACAGATAAGAGTTTGAAAGACTCTCCTGACAGGGTTGGCTTTTAACTAAGATAGTAAGAAAGCCAAGTGACATCAATTGTATAGACGTCTCTTTTCAAACAAGAAATATTAGATGAAGTTTATTGTAAAGCTAAAAAGCTAATATTTGACTTTTTTTCTTTTTATTTTATTGTGAGAATACCGTACGGGAGGAGATACAATTACTCCGGCAAGATAACGAGTACATTTCTTATTAAGCATCGTTGCCTCTTCTTTGTTTCCCTTTCCCATCTCTCCCCATACTCCCCTTTTCCCCCACCCCATTGTCCTCCCACACCAAAGTTGTAAAGTTCGTTTTTCGACATAACGATTTGCACATCTCATTGTTGCAATAGGTCCACCTTTAACCCTAGTTAAACGATTTGTTTTTAGAGAATATGTCCAGCAAAGAATCCATAACATAACTCTGCAAAAGTAGGTGCATTGAATCATTTTGGAATTAATTTTGTCTTCTTGGGAAGATTATTCATCTTGTAGTTCCTTTTGAGGAAACTTAAAGTCATATTTCACGTTTTTGCTGGTTGTGGGGCTTGAACTCTGAACCTGGGCACTGTCCCTCAGGTCTTCACATAAAGTTGAGCACACTACCACTTTAGCTACAGCACTACTTACGATTTTCTGGTGGTTAATTTAAGATTAGGGTCTCATGGATTTTCCTGACAAGGCTGGGTTTGAACCACAATCCTCTGGTCTCAACCTCCTGAGTAACTATGATTACAGGTGTAAACCACCAGGACCCATTTCATATTTGCATTTATGTGCATTGAGTGACACTGTGTAGACAAAGAATGAAAATATTAACCAAATGATGACATTGCAGCTTTTCAGAAAAATTGAGGTAGCAGTAAACATGTCCTCCTTTTCCATTTTGTTACATTAATGAGTCATGAGCTCTGGGATACTTACATTAGCACCCTGTGACATCTGTATAGGTTTATATATTATCAGGAAATGTTCATAGAGAAATATAGAAAGACTGAGATTTTTAGAAAACAAAGGAGATAAGGTGTGTAAGAACAGCATAGATGGAGATACATTTATCACGCAGAGATTAAGAACTAGCCTAAGAGATTTAGAATGCTAAAGGCAATGAGGAAAAGCCTAGTTGACAACTAGTTCTTCAATAACCAAAAATGGTTCTCTAGACCAGTTTCTGGTATGCATTAGTTACTATCGTTTATTCCTTCCATCTGGAGTTATTCCTTATTTTCTTTCACAACTATTAATTAGCCTCTGCCTTTTTTTTTGCGAAAACTGAACAAAAAGATTTCAAAATCACACTTAGACTACTTTTCACTTTGTGATTAGCAGTGATGACACAAAATCCTGGAATCCTTGAATTTGCAGAATTAATCTTCAGTTGACATCTAAGCACATTCCTGCCATTAATTGCTATGACTTAATGAACAAAGCTTTTTTCAACACAGTATCATAAAATAAGTATAGTACATGAATTAGGGACTATTTTCAGGTGTCAGTATGGAAGGAGCAATTATAAATTTCAAGTATGCATTCTTTATTTTCCATTTAATAATTTTTTTGCCAGTCCAGGGGCTTGAACTCAAGGGTAAGTAATTATTCCTGAGCTACTTTTTTTTTCTCAAGGCTAGCACTCTACCACTTGAGGCACAGCATTCCTTCCAGTGTTTTTCTTTTAATGAGCTACTGAGAAATTGAACCCAGGGTTTCATGCATGCTAGGCAATCACTGTACCATGAAGCCACATTCCCAGAGCCCTAAATGACTTTCTTAAGAAGGCATTACATTTTCATTCCATAACTATGTATCATAAGGTTAGCCAGGTGCTGGAAAATGATGTAGAAAGCAATACAATACAATAAGCCCAGTAGGCTGGATGGACAATGAATTTCATGGTTTAGCCAGGGCACAGTGGGGCTTACCTCAGGGAGCTGTTTCAAAAGTTTTAGCAAAATAGCTCCTGACCCACAGCCCACCTCCAGAATGAGAGGGTCACCTTGGATTCCAGCCACATGGTGATGCTAGGCCCCCTTCTCCAGCACCCATTCAACTAGTTCTTGTGAAAGAGAGAGAGAAAAGTCAGAATTACAATTAAGTCGGGTGCCGGTGGCTCAAAACTCTAATCGTAACTACACAGAGGCTGAGATATGAGGATCATGGTTCATAGCCAGCCCCGGCAGGAACGTGTATGAGACTCTTATTTCCAAAGAACCATCAGAAAACCAGAAGTGGTGCTGTGGGCTCAAGTGGTAGAGCACTAGCCTTTGCCTGAGGAGCTCAGGAACAGCGCCCATGCCTAGGCTTCAAGCCACACAACTGACAAGAAGTGGACTACCTACCACAAGAAGTGGACTGAATAGTACCCATTATCCTAGGGAGCATGGTAGTGAAGTTGAAGTCATAAGTAGTTCCCCTGGCTTCTCTGTGCCTCGGCTTCCCCAGCTGCAAACTCAACACAGTGAAGCATCCCCTTCCTCATGGGGATAGGGTAATGATGAAAGAGAGAAATGTTTTGTTTCATAATCCCCACCTGTTGCACAATTAATAACTGGCCCCACCTGAACCCTTTCCGGGTATCTTCCTATCATTTGCTCACAGAATTGCTGAGAACCTTCTCTGAAGGCCACTCCCTCTGTGCCAAACCATGCTCCAGGGATCCCTCTGTATAAATCCCTTGTTTCCTCAAAACTATCCTATGAGGAGAATGAGGTCTGATGGTTTCGGCCCTACGCAGAGCTTCACCTCTGGTCAAGAATCGGCTGCTGTGGACTAAAAGTTTGGGATAATCCATCTAAATCGATAACTGAGCGTGGCACTACATGTCTACCATCGCATCTACAGAGGACCAGGCCTGGTGGAGCATACCTGTCCCAGATAGGAGGACCTCGATCCAGTCCAGCCAGAGCATATATTGAGTCTCTGTTTCAGAAATGCCCAAGACAGATAGGTGGCTCCTCAGAGCCAGGGAGAGGAAACAAGCAGGTGGGCATGGTGCCCCCAGAGGGGTGTCTGACCCCGGGTAGTGGTGATTTGGGGGCAGCCACTCACCTTTGCTGCTGGGAGAAGCTGCTGAAGGCTGCTCCAGTTGGGGCAAGCAGCAATGGCATCGGCATTGCAAACACATGGGCCAAGAGTAGAGAACCAGGGCCAGGGACCAGGTCAGGGCTTTAGGTGGGCTGGCAGTGCACCATTGGCTGAGGTTTGAAATCCCACACCTTCAGAAGGGGGGAGGAAGCCGGGGTGTAGGCAGGCATCTCAATTTCCTACTATACTCCAAAGTCGCTTGAGTCTCTTCCTCACCACTCAGCCACCTCTCCCTTCCTCAACTGCTGGTAGTGTTGTAAACTAATAGAGGGAATCCGGGTGCTACTGGGCAGCATGAAATGTGGGCGTGGCCACAATTCTTGTATCCCATTGGTCAGAAAGAACCATGAAAGAATGGGGGTGTGGCCAGAATCCTGTGATGAAAGCAGCATGGGCGGAGTCACAAAGACAGCAGCTCCCCCAGCCCTTTTCCTAGGGACCAATGTCCAATTCAGTTTGAGACAAGAGGGTGATCTCATTTAGCTGGATGGCTGCACAGATTGTTGTGTCTGTCTGTTTGTTGTCAGACCTGGACCTTGAACTCAGGATCTGGGCACAGTCTGTGAGCTGCTTTTGCTCAAGGCTCGCCCTCCACACTGGAACCCAGGGCTTCTGGCTTTGTTGACACTGAAGTTGGACAGGCGACTCAAGGACATTCCTGCCTAGGATGAGTTTGACCATGATCCTCCCATCACAGCCTTGTAAGTATCAAGGAGGACTGCTGAGACCCACTGCTGCCTGCCTAATCATTTGTCTTGTTGATATTCTTGGACAGACTGGTAAGTACCCTATCCCAAGGTTGAAGTGGCAGGAGCTGGAGCCCACAGTTGGAATCCTGGTCCTGCCACCTCCAAATGGCAGGAGATCCTAAGGAACTCATTCCTATCCATATGAATACCAATGGAATGTCATGTATGTTTTGATTGAATGGGCAGTTCTTGAATGATTCTAGGATAAAATTATACACAATTATATTATAGGACACTGATTGATTTTAGTTAATTCTTTATTAAGCATTTAAAAGTCACATTCATAAAATGGAGGCATAATGAAATATCTAAGAATTGGGCCTCACATACTGCAAAGGTGCCATTTTTCTGCCAGGACTGGGATTGGAACTCATGTCTTGGTAACTCTGTTGCACTGTGTGGGAATGGGAAGTTGGCCTCCTTGAAGTCAAGAAATTCAGGTCTGCTCCTTGGGCCTGAATTAGATCCCCACCATTAGAAAACATCCTATTCATGTACAATTTACATATATGATTTATATATATATATATATATATACATATATATATATGTTGACTCCATATTGCATTCAGTGTAGTTATTTTATTTTTTTTGTTTTATTCATGTATTAACCTGTTATTTTATTGACTATTATGGAACATAAAACATTGATTACATTGATTACACAGGATGTATGTCTGCATATGTATTCCACTTCATACCTGACACCCAGGACTTTCACAGAAAAGGAACACATGTGTCACCATCATCTTCTTACTCCACGATTCATTTTTGGGAGTGCTGGCGTCTGAACTCAAGGCATACAAGCCTACAAGGCCCAATTCATGAATGGGTGAGTGTTAGCATGCCATCCTGGGCAAATTGAGCTGACAGGCTGTTCCCAGACCTCAGATCAATCACCAAGGGTTACCAAAATAAGAAAAGATTGACATGCAGATGGAAGTACTCTAATAAATATATCTTTATAGAGTGTCAGAGATGCCTATACATTATTCAGTTATATAGACTACATTCTTACCAATTCCTGGGTATTAATACTCCGTCCATGTAATTAATGTAATGTAATTAATTAATTGTATTCATCCTTAAATTATTAATGAAATCAGTGCTCTGATATTATTGTGTCCCTTTAAGTAATAATATTCTTTCAATGCTTAATAAATATTAAATAAAATCAATCAGCCTCCTGAAATGAAGCTGTCTAATTTTATAGGAGCATCATTTATCATCAATTCATTCAACCATGAAATTGACAACATTTCATTGTTAATGCTATGGATGGGAACCATTTTCTTAGTATCTCCTGCCATGGGTTGGTGTCAGGACGGGGATTCGAAATCAGGGCCTATGTTGCCACGTAGCAATGAAAGGTGAATTACCCTTTGCAACAGTGTCATTCAGACCCATGAGGGTCACCATGCAAAGGTAGAAAACAGAAAAAGGCCATATTTTTTCTGTGCATTGCTTTCCCTGCAAGGCCTGGGGGTCTAGGGACCCAGGAGGAGCTGTAGGTCTAGTGGCTGCACCCCAGGGAAGGGTGATCAAAGCTGAGGCCGAGTTGCCACGAACAGACGTCAAGCACCATATTGAGAAAAAGAAAATCTAAACATTTAGCTCCCTGGCTTGCAATTCACGCTGTTTATTCTTCGAGGCTTTGGATTTGAACTCAGGATCTGGGTAAATCTGGAGCAATGTGGATGAAGGGGAAGATCACCGTACTTGAAGATAAGAAACTCATGCCTGTTCACTAGTCCTGAATTCAAGCTCCATCCCTGGAAACATACTATTTAGATACATTGTAAAGATAGGATTTATACTTAGCTATAGATGTTCAGTCCATACATGTTTTGTGTGGTTGTTCTTGTATTTTTTGTTTTATTCATTTATTTATCATTGATTGTACTGTGTACATTGATGACATCTTATCACAGAGCATCTAGATTTATAGAAATGTTCTCCATCATACCAGGATTCTAAGGGTCCGCGAGGATATTCAGAAAAACGGAAAACAAGTTTGTTGGTAGTGCTGGGATCTTAACTCAGGGATTAGTAGGACCAATTGGCCAATAAGTCAAGGTGATCACATTATCCTGTGAGCAACTAATGAGCTAGGCCATTCCCAGGATCTGACATTCATCGCTAGGGTGGTCCACTATCATCATAAGTTCATAATTTAACCATACGATCTATATTGACATATATGTGTGTATAGCATCTTGTGTTCGGTGAACTTCTTCTCCTTATTTTGGATGTACTTCATGGTATTGTGTATTTTACTAAGTATGTTGACAGGATGACATTGATGACAACCTGTTCCCATGGTTATAGGGTTGCCTATGAATTCCCCTTCCTAGTTGATACTCAGGACTTTCACAGGAGAGGAAACTGTGTGCAACAACTGTCTTCTGACATCAGGATGAATCTTTTGTTAGTGCTAGGATTTGAACTCAGGTTTAGATAGCTCTTTGCACTGAGGGAGAAGGGGAAGCTCACCATCGTTGAAAACTAGAATATCAGGCCTGGTCCAGGGCCTGATTTGAAACCCCAGCACTCGACAAAATAGCAAGCCCACCTTTTTTAAACATAGGACCTCTCTTTACCTACAGGTGTGGTATGCATCTTGCATTCAGTGTAGTTATTCTTTTTATTATTTGTCTTATTCATGGATGTATTGTGTATTTTATTGTGTATGGTGACAGATATAACTGTGCTGATATGGATGACAACCTATTCCCATGGCTATAGAATTGCTTATATAGCATTTTCCATCCTCAATGAGACCCAGGACATTCACGGAACAGGAAAACATGTCCAACCCTAGGCTTTTCACATAAGAATGAATCTTTTGGCAGTGCTGGAATTTGAACTCAAGACCTAGCAGGCCCAATTGGTGAATGGGTCATGGTGAGCACACCAGCCTGTGAACCACTAAGGAGGTAGGCCGTTCCTGGGACCTGAGATGGAGTCCTGGTGGGAGCCAATATTGTCATAAATTCATAATTATACAAAGGATCTATATTTCCAAACAGGGGTGGGCAACATCTTGCGTTTGGTGTAGTCATACCCTCTTTATTTTGTGTCTTATTTATTGATGTATTGTGTATTTTCTGGAGTATAGGTTGACAGATATAACTGTAGTGAACTGGATGACAACCTATTCCGATAAGTATAGAGTTGCCTACAGCTTCTCTATCCTAGCTGAGACCCAGAATTTGCACAGCACATGAAAACAGGTGCAATGACTGGCTTTTCACATCAGGGTGAATTTTTGGCAGTGTTGGGATTCGAACTCAAGGCCTAGGAGGCCCAACTGCCCAATGGGTCCATGTGATCACACCAGACAGTGAGCCAGGAAGCAGCTGGGCTGTTCCCGGGAACTGAGATCGAGCCCCAGGGAGGCCAAAATAGTCCTCAACGCATCATTGAAACATGGGATGTAAATTCGCATCAGTGTGTGTACTGCATCGTACATTAAGTGAAGTTATTGTCTTTAGTTTGTATGCTATTCATGGATATTTTGTGTATTTTCTTGAGTATATGATGACAGGTATAACTCGGCTGACATGTATAACAACTTATTCCCATGACCACAGGGTGGCCCATGCATTCTCCATCCTAGCTGAGACCCAAGATTTGCACAGGAAAGCAAAACAGGGCAATGATTTGCTTCTGACATCAAGATGAATCATTTGGCGGGTCTGGGATCTGAACTCAGGGCCTAGCAGGCCAAATAGGTGAATGAGTCCACATGAGCACACCAGCCTGTGAGCCATGGAGAAGCTAGGTGTTCCCAGTAAAAAGAAATAATCTTATAAATATGTTGGAAACAATTGCAAGACAGAAAAGAAGCATTTAAATACTTATCTTGGGGTTCATTTCACCTATTATATTGATCTGGTTTAATCAATTCTCTGCCTTCTCTACCAGATTATTTGAAGAAAACAAAAGATAATTGCACTGCGAAGTAATTTAGAGAATTAATTCATATGGTTTACTTTTAATTTCTGAGGTAAGTACTTGGATTCAAATTCAGAGCCTTGCATTTGCCAGGCAGGCATCTGACCACTTGAACCATGCCACATCCAGCAATTTTTGCTTTGATTGTTTTTGAGAAAGAATCTTGTATTTGTTTATTCCTAGGATACATGGATAGTTAACTTCCTAGTTTTTTGTTCAAAATAGGTAGGATGACAGCCACACATTGGCATACCCAGCTTTTATTGATTGAGATGGAGGTCTCTTGTATGTTTTCCAGCTTGACCTTGAACGGAACTGCAACTATCGACATTTCCATTTTCAGAGTAGCTAGGATTATAGGTATAAACCACCTCATTTGACTTATTATATATGTTTATGAAAATTCAGAAAGTATGAGAAAATCCTCTAGAGTTATTAACCATATCCAGATTCTAGGTAATACACTAATGATTATTCTGTCAAAAACTTTTTGACATTATTCTGACAAACATTTAAAAAAATTTTTTTTTGCAAAATACCATACAGAGTGATTACAATTACATGGGCAATGTAATGAGTACATTTCTTATCAAGCATTGTTGCCTCCTCCTGTTTCCCCTTCTCATCCCTTCCCATCTCCCCTCTCCATCCCTGCAACACCCTGCCCCTGGCAAAAGTTAAGTTTCTTATTGGACAAAATGATTTATATAGGTCATTGTTGCAATGGGTCCAATGTATCCCTATTTAAAGGTTTGTTTTTGCCCATACCCTCCACAAATTATACCAACATCAAATAAAATGGAATCAGGGGTTATACCATGGGGGAGGGACATATAAAGCAACAAAGAAATAATCTTATAAATATGTTAGAAACAATTGGAAGAAAGAAACAAAAACATTTCAATACTTATCTTGGGGTTCATTTCACCTAACATGAGCTTAAGTTACCTTTTCTGTTTGTCTCAAAATTATACTAGTTATTGCAAATAAAGGAAACCATGGGACCTATATTTTTGGACCTGGCTTAATTCACTTAATTTTTTCCAAGTCTTTCTACTTCCTAACAAATGGGGTAATATCATTCTTTCTGATAGAGGCATAGAATTCCATTGTGTGTATCTACCACATTTTTTATATCCATTCATCTAATGAGGGGCATCTGAGTTGGTTCCATATCGTACCTATGATAAATAATGTTGCAATAAACATAGTTGTGCTGGTAACTTTAGTATGGTCTTGTTTGTGATCATTTGGGAAAATGCCCAAAAGTTGGATTGCTGGGAAATAGGGGAGCTCTATGTGGAGTCTTTTGAGGAAACTCCATAATACTTTCCAAAGTGGTTGAACAAGTTTACACGCCCACCATCAATGCAGTAAGATTCCCTTCTCTCCCCATGTCTTCCAGTATCTGTTGTTATTAGAGTTCTTGATTATAGACATTCTAACTGGGCTGAAGTTGTACCTCAATGTTGGGTTGAATTGAATTTCTTTTATAGCTAGAGAGGTTGAGCATTTCTTCATATGTCTATTGGCCATCCTTCTTTCCTCTTCAGAGAAGTTTCCCTTTAAGTTTTAGCCCACTTATTTATTGGTCAGTTGTTTCTCTGAGGATTTGTTGTTGGGACATCTAATTTTTTGAGTTCCAGGTATATTTTAGATATGAGACCCATGTCCGTTGTAAGGCTAGTTAAGATCTTCTCCCAATCCATGGGCTTTCTATCAATCTTGCTAGCTATGTTCTTTGCCTTGCAGAAGCTCTGCAATTTCATGCAATCCCATTTGTCCAACCTTTCTTTGATATGTTGTGTTTCTGGGTCTCTATTAAAAAAATTTTGGCCTGTGCCAAGGAGTTCTAGTTTTTCTCCTATTCCATCCTGTAATGTTTTCACTGTGTCTGCTTTGACTTGATCAATTTGGATTGGTTTCTGGTGCAGTGTCATATATAAGGATCTAGCTTTAGTTTTCTACAATTGATTAACCAATTTTGCCAGCACCATTTACTGAAGAGACTGTCTTTCTTCCATTCTAATTATTTAGGTTCCTCATAGAAGATTAGATGGCTATATATCTGTAGGTTCAATTCTCTTCCATTGGTCCTGAGGTCTGTTCTTGTGCCATTACTAAGTTGTTTTGATTACTAGCAGAGTTTGAAGTTTTGTATTGATATACCTCCACTTTTCTTTCTCTTAATGATCTTTTATGCTATTCAGTGTCTTTTGTTGTTCCCTATGAAATTTTGGATTGTCTCTTCTATTCCTTGAAGAATGAATTTGGGATATTGTTAGGTATTGCATTGAATTTGTAGATAGCCTTGGGAAGTATTGCCATTTTCATGTTGTTGATCCTTCCAATCCAGGAGCATGGGAGTTTTTGCCATTTTCGAAGTTCTGTTTTGATTTCCTTTTTCAGATTTGTAAAGTGTTCATCATAGAGGTCCTCCTCTTCTTTGGTTAAGTTAATTCCTATATATTTTATTTTTTGTGTGTGTGGAGCTATTATGAATGGAGTTGCTTTCCTGATTTCAGTCACACTTTTCTTATTGTTGGCATACAGAAAAGCCATTGATTTTCAGGGCTAAATTTATGCCCTGCTACTTTGCCCAAGTTTCGAATAAGCTTGAATAATTTGGGAGTGTAGTCAGTGGGATTCTTTAAATACAATATCATGCCATATGCAAAGAGGGAGAGTTTTTCATCATCTTGCCCTATTTGGATCCATTTTATGTTTGCATCTTGTCTTATTACTGTATCTAGGCATTCTAATACTAGATTGAAGAGAAGTGGCGAGAATGGACGTCCTTGTCTCATTCCTGATTTAAGAGGAAATGGCTTCAGTTTTTCACCATTAAGTACAGTGCTGGCTGTAGGGTTGTCATATACAGCCTTTATTCTATTGAGGAAATGTTCCCTGGATTCCTAATTTTTCCAGAGTTTTTATTATCAATGGGTGTTGAATGTTGTCAAATGCTTTTTCTGCATCTCTTGAGACAACCATGTGTGTTGTTATCCTTGCTCTTGTTGATGTGATGAATTATATTAATTGATTTGCATATATTGACCCAGCATTGCATCCCTGAAATGAATCCTGTTCGATCGTGGTGTATGATTTTTTGGATGAATTGTTGAAGTCGATTGGCCAAAATTTTGTTAAGAATTTTGAATCAATGTTCATCAAAAAAATGGGTCTATAGCTCTCTTTCTTTGATGAGTCCCTGCCTGGTTTTGGGATAAGGGTTAGGATGTCTTCCTAGAATGAGTTCGGTAGTACACTTTCTCTTTCAATTTCATTGAAGGGCTATTGGTGAGAGTTCTGCTTGGAAGGCCTTGTAGAATTCTGCTGTAAACCTTTCTGGTACTGGGCTTTTCTTAGTTGGGACTTCTCTTATTGCTGTTTCTATCTCAATTTTTGATATGGTCCTGTTAAAATGTTTTAACTCATCTTGTTTTAGTTTCGGCATGTCGATATTTTCTATGAAAAGGTCCATTTCTGGCAAGTACTCAAACATATTAGCATAGTTTTGTTAAGTATTCCCTTTTACTTTTCTTAATCTTGGTTATTGCTCTGGTGATGTTTCCATTCTCATCTCTGAGTTTATTTATTTGGGTGAGTTTTCTTCTTTTTCTGATAAGATTTGCTAAGAGTCTGTCAATTTTGTTAATTTTTTTTCTAAGAACTAACTCTTTGTTTTGTTGATGCTCTCTATGTTTCTCTTAGATCCTAATTCACTTAATTCTGATTTAATTTTAATTATTTCTTTCCATCTCCTGGATTAGGGTTTATCTTGCTGCTCTTTTTCAAGGAGGTTCAGATGTCTCATTAAATTGTTGGTTTTAGATCTCTCCAATTAGTTGATTTAGGTACTCAAAGCTATAAACTCGCCTCTGCCTACTGCCTTTGCTCTGTTCCAGAAGAACTGGTAATTTGTGTGCTCATTTTTGTTGAATATCGTGAACATTTTAGTTTCCTTTCTAATCTCTTCCCTGACTCACTGGTGATTCAACAGTGTGTTGTTCAGCCTCCATATGTTACAGGACTTTCTTTGGTTGTTTTTGGTGTTGAGGTATAATTTTATTCCCTTGTGATGTGAGCCAATGTAAGGTATAATTTCAATGTTTCTGAATTTGGACAAGATTGCTTTGTGACCTAAAATGTGGTCTATTTTGGAAAATGTTCTATGTTTTGCAGAGAAAAACGTGTATTCTGATGCTGCTGGGTGAAATATTCAATAGGTGTCTATTAAATCTAGTTGATATATGCTGTTGTTGAGATCAGCGGTTTTAGACTTGAGCTGAAGAGCTGAGGAACAGTGGCCAGGCCCAGAGTTCATGCCCCACAACAGACCAAAAAAAGCCCTCTGCCACATCTGCCTTGCTTGCTTTGACTTCCCTCATGTTGGCATACTAGGAGGCCAGCATAAGATGAAGCTCCAGAAACCTTTTGGATTGAAAAAGAAACCACTGCATGGGAAGTGAGGGGTTTTAAAACAGATTGGGAGCTGAACACAGGCAGGAGTGCTCATGACTTCAGCCTCAGTTGTCTTTTGAATCATTGCCCAGTTACCAGCTATAAGTTTTTGCTCCAAAATCAATGTGGCAAAGTCTGCAATTCTTATTGACTCATCCACATACACACACCTAGTTAGGCATCCAGAATGACTTAAAATGTAGATTTCCTAAATCAGAGAAATCTGTACCAGAGTAAATGGGCAGAAAGAACTTCACTTAATCAAGTTCAATTCATTTTTACTTGCTTATAATTTAACTGAGAGTACAATATCAAACTAACAAGCTTTCATAAAATCAAAATATCCAAGCAACTACATTTTACAGGAAGTAAATATTCACAGTACAAATCAGAATTTCTGAAGAGGTTGTGCTCTCAGAAAATAAGGAATTAGGGTTTAGGACACATGTCAGACACATTTCACACACAACAGCGTCAAAATTAAATTCATTACCACAGGTGGCAAAAGGTGCTTACTCTCAGCATGTAAGCACATTATCATTGTTTTCTGGTCCTTAGTAAAAAAGATGGAGGAGTTTGATATCCCTTCTCAATTTCAATCTTCAAATTCACATTTTCTTCGTCATTTATCTCACACACCTGACAATACAGACTGTGTATTTAAACCAGTGTCTTCTGGGCATCTGGCAGCAAAATAGGAAGAATGAAACAGGCTAAAGGAAGCTTGATTGTTCAGGAACAAATCATGTTTGTACTTCTGCTTTTTCTTTTTAATTGTGAAAATACCGTACAGAGAGGTTACAATTACCTTAGCAAGGTAATTAGTACATTTCTTATCAAGCATTGTTGCCATGGAAAGACTTGATGGCACAGCTAAGCTAATTTGGGAGTGCTTGTCCTTTCCAGCACCCAGGTGGGAAGATAGTTAGTTGGGAGGGGAGAAATGTCTTAGAGTTTCAGAAAAGCCAAAAGAATTGTGCATGGTTTTTCTTCTCAGAATAAAACCTTTAAATAAGATACATTTTTCTCTTCACAAAAGAACTATACAGTAGTCCCTTTCACTGTAATTTCCCCTTCTGTAGTTAGTTACATGTGCTGAACTGTGCTCTGAAAAGATTACATTGAAAAACATCTCATATTTTGAAAGAAACCACTTTCACATAATACCTTTTTTTTTGTTTTTTGGGGGGTTCTTTTGGAGGTAAAATTTCACTGTATATCTCTTTGATTGCTTTCCTGCCTAGGCTTCTGTTTCCTGGAATTACAGGTATGCACTTCCACATCCATTTCACATTACTAGATTTTTTTTACAGTATATTGTTACAATTTTTCTACTTTTATTATTTATTGTTATTATTGTCTTACTGTACCCAATTTATAAGTGAAGCTTTATTGTAGCTATATTTGTCTGGGTAAAAGCATAAAATGGTCATCTTGGTATTTACAGTGTTGCTCCCAGAACTGATTGAGTATACTAAAATCAGCATAGGCTCTAGTCCCATATAGAAAATAGCATAGTATATCATACAAAGTAAGTTACACTTTAAATCACATCAAGGTTATATATATTACCAACATACATGTAACAGTATGTAAATAGTTGCTCTACTGAATGTTTGGGGAACACATTTTTTCCAGAATATTTTAAATTTCTGGTTGATTGAACACCTAGATGTGGAAATTCTAGATACTGAGGGTTAACTCTACAAAGTACTTCATTGATTTTAGGTATGAACATGAAATGTATATAAAGAGGCTAAACAGGAACTACTGTAAAGATCAAAATTAAACTTGAAACTCTTATTTTGCCATAATTATTCATTAAATAAAATGTGCATAAATATAATTCTGTACCTTTTCCTCCTCCTCCTCCTCCTCCTCCTCCTCCTCCTCCTCCTCCTCCTCCTCCTCCTCCTCCTCCTCCTCCTCCTCCTCCTCCTCTTTCTTCTTCTTCTTCTTCTTCTTCTTCTTCTTCTTCTTCTTCTTCTTCTTCTTCTTCTTCTTCTTCTTCTTCTTCTTCTTCTTCTTCTTCTTCTTCTTCTTCTTCTTCTTCTTCTTCTTCTTCTTCCTTCTTTTTCTTCGTGCTGAAGTTCCAGCGCAGAGCCTTGCATATGCTAGGCTTGATCACTAACACAGTTGTACATCCCAACACTCTAGAGATTCTAAAAAGCTAGTTTGAGAATTTCACAATGTTTAAGAATGAACATAAATTTTCCTTTTCCTTTCTAGGCTCCCTAACAGGGAAAAGTGGGGTGGGTGAATAAATGGGACAGTTACCTAGGGAAAATTTTGCTGATTATCATATTTTTTTTCATATGGCATTTAAAAATATATCACCATATAATTTAAATCCTAGTTTTAAAATTTCTTTATAGGAACAAAGACCAACTAAATTTTTTTTCGTTTTTATGTATAAAGTTCACAATGCTGTCTCTATAAGAATCTTTTAAAACATTCTTTTGACATGACTTCTACAATCTACAACGAAGTAAAATTGAAGTCTACATATTAAATATTCTAATCATCATATGAAATAATTAAGAAGGGCAAATCAATAGCAACAATGAAAACTATGTCAAACACAATAACAGGACAATTACCCATCAAACAGTTGCTTATCATCTTTGAGAACAACAGTCTGAGAATGTGCAGAATTACTGACAGGACAATGTTTGAATTCAAAGGAAAGAGGAAAACCCTTAAAATATTGAAAGAAAAACATGTACCAATATGTCATGCTTGTAATCCTAGATGTTCAGGACGCTCATTAATGGCTAAAGAAAAGCGAGAATAAACTAGATAACATCAGATGATAATCTTTCATAATTCAAAGGATACTATAACAGAAGTGAAAATATATCCAACAGATACAGGGCACATATTTGTTAATGCTACAATGATCCTCAGTCTTAAGTATTTTTATATCTTATACTTCTCTCTCCATATATATTTTTTGGGGTCCGATCATGGGGCTTGAACTCTGGGCCTGGGCGCTCTCCATCAGCTCTTCAGCTCAAGGCTAGTGCTCTACCACTTGAGCCACAGCGCCACTTGTGGATTTTTTTTTCTTTTCGCTTATGTGGTGCTGAAGAATTCAACTCAGGGCCTCAAGCATGCAAGGCAAGCACTCTACCACTGAGCCACCTTCCCAGCTCCTAATTCTATATATTTCTGAATAGTTTATTTCTTTTTGTTTAATTGTGAAAATACTGTACAGAGGGCTTACAATTACATGAGCAAAGTAATGGGTACATTTTTTATCAAGCATTGTTGCCTCCTCCTCTCTCTCCCTTTCACAACCATTCTCATCCCCCCACCACGTGTCCCCCTATGTTCCCCTCAGGCCAAAGTTGTAAAGTTCACTTTTCAACATAACGACTTGTATAGCTCATTGTTGCGATGGGTCCATCTGTATCCCTATTTAAACTATTAGTTTTTTCCCTTCCCCTCCACAAATTATACCAACATCAAATAGAGTAAAAACAGGGGTTATATTCTGGGGGAGGGACATACAAACCAACAAAGAAATCATCTTATGAATGTTAGAAACAATCACAAGAAAGAAAGAAAAAACATTTGAATACTTATATTGGGGTTCATTTCACCTAACATCAACTTATCTGACCGTTTCTGCTTGTCTCCCAAATATACATTATTGCAAATAAGGGAAACCATGGGACCTATGTTTCATTGGGCCTGACTTACTTCACTTAAATAAATTTTTTCCAAATATTTCCATTTCCTAATAAATGGGGCAATGTCATTCTTTCTGATAGAGACATAGAATTCCATTGTGTATATATACCACAGTTTCTTCATCCATTCATATACTGAGGGGCATCTGGGTTGCTTCCATATCTTACCTATGTTAAATAATACTGCAATAAACATAGTCGTGCTGGTAGCTTTAAAATAATCATGTTTGTATCATTAGGGTAA
This sequence comes from Dipodomys merriami, assembly GCF_024711535.1. Taxonomy (NCBI): domain Eukaryota; kingdom Metazoa; phylum Chordata; class Mammalia; order Rodentia; family Heteromyidae; genus Dipodomys; species Dipodomys merriami. The sequence continues at coordinate 68,691 of NW_027202976.1, read as the reverse complement.
ATGCTCAAAAGTGGGATTGCTGGGAAATAAGGGAGCTCTATGTGGAGTCTTTTGAGGAATCTCCATACTAATTTCCAAAGTGGTTTTACACTCCCACAAACAATAAACTAGGGTTCCCTTCTGTCCACATACCATACAGAATCTGGTGTTAGAGTTCTTGATTATAGCCCTACTAACTGGGGTGAGGTGGAATCTGAATGTTGTTTTGATTTGCATTTCTTTTATAGCTAGGGATGTTGAGCATTACTTTATGTATCTATTGGCCATCCTTCTTTCCTCGTCACAGAAGTTTTTCCTTAAGTCTTTAGCCCACTTACTTATTGAGCAGTTGTTTCTGTGAAGATTTGTTGTTAGGGGATTTAATTTTTTGAGTTCCAGGTATATTTTAGATATGAGACCCTTGTCCGTTGTATGGCTAGTGAAGATCTTCTCCTAATCCTTGGGCTTTCTATTCATCTTGCTAGCTTCATCCTTTGCCATGCAGAAACTCTGCAATTTCATGCAATCCCATTTGTCCAACCTTTCTTTGATTTGTTTTGTTTCTGGGTCTCTTTTAAAAAATTTTTGACCTGTGCCAAGGAGACATAGAGTTTCTCCAATTCTATCCTGTAATGTTTTCAGAATGTCTGCTTGGACTCCAGGTCTTTGATCCATTTGGAGGTGATTCTGGTGCAGGGTGATATATAAGGATCTAGCTTTAGTTTTCTACAAGTAGTTAACCAATTTTGCCAGCACCATTTACTGAAGAGGCTGTCTTTCTTCCATTTAAATTTTTTAGCTCCCTTATGACAGATCAGATCGCTATAGGTGTTTAGGTTCATTTATGGATTTTCAATTATATTCCATTGTTCTTGAAGTCTGTTGTTGTGTCAGTATCAAGCTGTTTGAAATTTGGTAATGATTTTCATCCAGCACTTTTCTTTCTGCTTTTGATGATTTTTGCTATTTGGTGCATTTTATTGTTACATATGAATTTTTGGATTGCCTCTTCCACTTCCTTCAAGAATGAGGTTGGAATATTGATAGGTGTCGCATTGAATTTGTAGATAGCCTTTGCAAGTATTTTCACGATGTGGATCCTTCCAATCCAGGAGCATGGGAGGTTTTTCCACTTTCTAATTTCTGTTTTGATTTCCTTTCTCATGTTTTTAAAGTTTTCATCAGCCAGGCACTGATGGTTCGTGCCTGTAATCCTAGCTACTCAAGAGGCTGTGATCGGAGGATCATGGTTCAAAGCTCGCCAGGGCAGGAAAGTTCATGAGACCCTTATCTCCAATAAACCACTAGAAAACCTGAAGTGGTGCTGTGCCTCAAGTGATAGAGTGCTCGCTTTGAGCTGAAGAGCTGTCGGACAGCACCCAGGCCCACAGTTCAAGACCCATAACTGACAAAAAAGAAAAAAGTTTCATCATAAAGATCCTTCACTTTTTGGTTAATTCCTAGGCGTTTTATTGGGGGGAGGTTATGACAGATAGAGTTGTTTTCCTTGTTTCAGCCATACTTTTCTTATTGTTGGATTACAGAAAAGCCATTGTCTTTGAGGGTTAATTTTATACCTGGCTACTTTGCCAAAGTTTTGAATCATTATGAGTAATTTGGGAGTGGAGTCCATGGGATTCTTTAAATACAAGATCATGTCATTTGCAAAGAGGGAGAGTTTTACTTCATCTTTCCCTATTTGGATCCATTTTATGTTTGCATCTTGTCTTATTGTTGTAGCTTGGCATTCTAATACTAAATTGAAAAAAAAAGTGGAGAGAGTGGACATCCTTGTCCTCTTCTTTTTTTATTGTGAAAATACCCTACAGAGGGGTTACAATTACATGCGCAAAATAATGAATACAATCTTATCAAGCATTGTAGCATCCTCCTTTGTTTCCCCTTCCCATCTCTTCCCATCCTCCCCCCGTGTCCACCCAATCCTCCCCCCCCTCGCACCAAAGTTTTAAAGTTCGATTTTGACATAACGACTTGTACATCTCATTGTCGCAATGCAATGGGTCCACCTGTATCCTTATTTAAATTATTTGTTTTTTCCCTTCCTCTCCACTAATTATAACAACATCAAATACAGTGAAATCAGTGGTTATACTGTGGGGGAGGGACACACAAAGCAACCAAGAAATAATCTTACAAATGTGTTAGAAACAATCACATGAAAGAAAAAAAAAAACACTTGAATACATATCTTAGGGTTTATTTCCCTAACATCAACTTATCTGACCTTTTCTGCTTGACTCAGACATACACTAGATATTGCTAATAAGGGAAACCATAGGACCTATGTTTCTTTGGGCCTGGCTTACTCACTTAATGTAATTTTTTTCCCAAGGCTTTCCATTTCCTAACAAATGGGGCAATGTCATTCTTTTTGATGGAGGCATAGAATTCCATTGTGTGTATATACCACATTTTCTTGATCCATTCATCTACTGAAAGGCATCTGGCTTGGTTCCTTATCTTACCTGTAGTAAATAATGCTGCAATAAACATAGTCGTGATGGTAGCTTTAGTGTGGACTTGTTTGTGAACATTTGGTTAAATGACGCACAGGCCGTAATTTTCTTAATAGAGACCCAGAAAGACAACAGATAAAAGAAAGGTTGGATAAATGGGATTGCATGAAATTGCAGAGCTTCTGCATGGCAAAGATCATAGCTAGCAAGATCAATAGAAAGCCCACGGATTTGGAGATGATCTTCACTATCCATACAATGGACAAGGGTCTCATATCTAAAATATACCTGGAACTCCAAAAAATTAAATCTCCCAACAACAAATCCTCGAAGAAACAACTGCCCAATAAATAAGTGGGCTAAAGACTTAAAGAGAGACTTCTCTGAAGAGGAAAGAAGGATGGCCAATAGACACATGAAGAAACGCTCAGCCTCCCTAACCATAAAAAATGCAAATCAAAACAACATTGAGATACCACCTCACTCGAGTTAGAATGCCTAAAATCAAGAACTCTAATAACAACAAATGCTGGAGGGGATGTGGACAGAAGGGAGCCTTACTGCATTGTTGGTGGGAGTATAAACTTTTTCAACCACTTTGGAAAGTAGTATGGAATTTCCTCAAAAGACTCCACATAGAGCTCCCCTATGACCCAGCAATCCGTTGTCCCCTTCTTGATTTAAGAGGAAATGGCTTTAGATTTTCACCATTAAGTATAATGCTGGCTGTAGGCTTGTCATATACAGCCTTTATTTTATTGAGAAATGTTCCCTGGATTCCTAATTTTTCCAGAACCATCATCATAAAGGGTTTGTTGGATGTTGTCAAATGCTTTTTCTCAAACAATTCATATAACAGTGTGGTTCTCATCCTTGTTCTTGTTGTTGCGATGTAATATATTAATTGATTTGCGTATATTGACCCAACTTTGCATCCTTGAAATGAATCCTGTTTGACTGTGGTGTATTATTTTTTGGATGAATTCTTGAAGTCGATTGACCAAAATTTGGTTGAGAAGTTTTGCATCAATGTTTATCAAAGAAATATGTTTAAAGTTCTCTTTTTTGATGAGTACCTGCCTGGTTTGGGGATGAGTGTTTTGATGGCCTCATTGAATAAGTTCTGTAATGAACTTTCTCTTTCAATTTCATTGAAGAGTTGGAATAGTATTGGTGTGAGCTCTGTTTTCAAGGCCTTGTAGAATTCTGATGTAAATCTGTCTGGTCTTGGGCTTTTTTTAGATGGACTTCTCTTATTGCTGTTTCTATCTCAATGTTTGATATGGCCTGTTAAAATGGTTTCAATCGTCTTGCCTTAGTTTCAGTATGTCAATATTTGCTATGAAAAGGTCCATTTCTGCCACGTTCTCAAACTTACTAGCATAGTTTTGAGAAGTATTCCCTTTTAATGTTCTGAATCTTGGTTGTTTCTCTGGTGATGTTTCCATTCTCATCTCTGAGTTTATTTATTTGGGTGAGTTTTCTTCTTTTTCTGATAAGATTTGTTAAGGATCTGTAATTTTGTTAATTTTTTCAAAGAACCAACTCTTTGTTTTGTTGATTCTATTTTTTGGTTCTAATTAATTTAATTATGACTTAATTTTAATTATTTCTTTCCATCTACTGGGTTGGTGTTTATCTTGCTGCTCTTTTTCAGGGAGGTTCAGATGTGTCCTTAAATTGTTGGCTTCATATCTCTCCAACTTGCCTGTGAGTACTGCCTTTTCGGTGTCCCAGAGGAGCTGGTAATTTGTGTTCGTTTTGTTGAATATCATGAACACTTGAATTTCCTTTGTAATCTCTTATGCGACTTACTCGTGAATCAACAGTATGTTGCTCAGCATTCATGTGTTACAGGACTTTTTTTGTAGTTTTGGCATTGAATTTTAATTTTATTTCTTGTGGTCTGAGAGAATGCAAGGTATAGTTTCAATGTTTCTGAATTTGGACTTTTGTTTTGTGACCTCAAATGTGGTCAGTTTTTGAAAATATTCTATGTGCTGCTGAGACAAAGGAGTATTCTGATACTGCTGGGTGAAATATTCGTTAGATGTCTGTTAAATCTAGTTGATCCTTGCAGTTATTTAGATCTGCAGTTTATTGAGTTTTGGCCAAGTTGATCTATGTACTGGGGATAGTGGTGTGTTAAAGTCCCCAACAATTAATGTCTTTGGATCTATGTGAGCTTTAAGGGAAGTATTGTTTCTTGGATAAATTTGTGTGCTCCATTGTTTGGGGAATAGATATTTAGAATTGTAATATCCTCCTGAAGGAGCATTCCCTTAATTAATATGTAGCGACCTTCTTTTTCTCTTCTCACTAATTTTAATTTGAAGCCTATTTTATCTGATATTAGGATTGCAACTCCCACCTGTTTATGGGGGACATTTGTTTGGTAGATTTTGTTCCAGTCTTTCTCTTTCAAAATGTGTTTGTTTTTATGGGCAAGGTGTGACTCCTGAAGGCAGAAGATAGAAGGATTTTGCTTTTTAATCCAACTAGACAGTCTATGTCGCTTAATTGGAGAGTTAAATCCTGTAATGTTGAGAGATAGGACTGAGAAGTAATTTTTAATTTTGAAAATGCCGTACAGATGGTTTAAAATTAAATGGACAAGATAATGAGTACATTACTTATCAAGCATTGTTGCCTCTTCCTTTGTTTCCCCTTCCCATCCCTTCCCATACCCCCCTTACCCAATCCCCTCCCCCCCCACCAAAGTTGTAAAGTTCATTTTTCAGCATAACGACTTGTACATTTCATTGTTGCAATGGTTCCACCTGTATTCTTATTTAAACGATTAGTTTTTTTCCCTTCCCCTGTACAAATTATACCAACATCAAATACAGTGAAATCTGGAGTTATTTTTTGCTATGTCGAAAAACGAACTTTATAACTTTGGCCTGGGAATAGGGGAGGGAGGGAATGGGGATCAGTGTAGGGGGAGATGAAAGGGATTTGAAGGGGAAACAAAGGAGGAGGCAACAATACTTCAAAAAATTTACTCAATGCCTTGCCCATGTAATTGTAAACCCTTGGAACGTTATTTTCACAATAAAAAAACTTCAAAAAATGTTTATCCCTTAATTTAATTCAAATACCAATAAAGAGTAATTTTATATAATCATTACAAGTATAATTTTATCACTATCATAAAACAGAATAAAATACCAGTCCCAGTTATTACATACCTATCATTACTATTAATTCCTATACATTACCTAAATATCTTAAAAAATCTAAATAGTCATGTCTTTATCGTAGACATAAATATTCTACCCTTTTTACTTATCATTTTCTAGGGGTATATATTCATGTTTCTTTTTATTTTATTTTATTTTTTTATTTTTATTTTTTGCGAGCATACTGTACAAAGGGGTTACCATTACATTGGCAAAATAATGAGTACATTTCTTACCAAGCATTGCAGCCTCCTCCTTTGTTTACCCTTCACATCCTTTCCAGCCTCCCCCAGTGCCCCCACCCAATTCTCCCTTCACCCCCACCAAACTTGTAAAGTTCGTTTTCGACATGACAACTTGTACTTCTCATTGTTGCAACGGGCCCACCTGTAGTCTTAAACGACTTGTTTTTCCCCATCTCCTCCACAAATTATACCGACATCAAATATAGTGAAAGCAGGGGTTATACTGTGGGGGAGGGACATATAAAGCAACAAAGAAATAATCTTATAAATGCGTTAGAAACAAATGCATGAAAGAAAAAAAAATTAAATACATATATAAGGGTTCATTTTCTTTGCATCACACCAAAGCTACCAGCACAACTATGTTTATTGCAGCATTATTTACCATAGCTAAGATATGGAACCAACCCAGATGCCCCTCAGTAGATGAATGGATCAAGAAAATGTGGTATATATACACCATGGAATTCTATGCCTCCATTAGAAAGAATGATATTCCCCCATTTGTAAGGAAATGGAAAGGCTTCGAAAAAATTATAATAAGTGAAGTAAGCCAAGCCCAAAGAAACATAGGTCCCATGGTTTCCCTTATATGCAATATCTAGTATATGTATAAGTCAAGTAGAAAAGGTCAGATAATATATTCATGTTTCTAAGAAATGTTCACAGCAGTTAAAAAATGCTTTTGTGAAATTAATGTGATGCATGCTGTTGTTGTTGTTTGCAAGGCCTGGACATTGTCCCTAAGCCTTTTTGTGCTCAAGGCCAGCACTGCACTACTTGAAGCAAAGGACTAATTGCTGTTTTTGAGTGGTTAATTAGAGATATGAATCTGACATGAACTTCTCTGTCGGGGCTAGATGTGAAAACAACTGTTAGATCTCACCAGCCAGAGGAGCTAGAATTATAGGTGTGAGTTACTGGCACTTGGTTTGATGATTTTTTAAAATTTTAATTATGTTTTAAGATGTTTGTTTCACTGTAATGCACACAATTCTATACATATATAAATATACATATAAATATATATATGATGACATATTCCCTCTAAAAATGTTTGAATTTCTACACATAATATTTATACACACACACACACACACACACACACACACACATATTTCTGAATATATACACTCCCTCAAAAACTTTTACGCTACTATTTTTATTCCCTTTCCATTTCAAAGATATATAGTATATTTTTCCAAAATTTTCCTAGAGGAAAATGACTAATATTTCAATAGAAAGTAGAATATATTATTTCAAGGTAATTTTAGATATACACATGAACTTGTAGTAATATTTATAGTATATTACTTGAAAAAATTCTGTTCAAACCCTTACATATTTATGTGTAATGACAGGGAGAGAGTAAATTAATTCGTACTGGTTAGGAATGTGCAATGCTTCAAAAATCTGTTCAATAATTTCTTATAATCACATAGTCAAGCTACCTCTTATGGTTTAGAGTTTTTGTTTCTTTATTTATTCAAAAATTTAACGTGGATGCATGCACAGTCGTAATATTAAAATTATTAATCAAAATACAAATAATACAAAATCATAGACACATTCCAGGCTTTCAATGATTAGCACTTATTATGCTAATAATAATTTTGTTGAAGATGATGGTGTCCAGAGTGACCCTGATAATGACAATGTTATGATTGAAAAGGAAAAAATTTTAGATATCTTTGAAGCTAGATTTCCCACATTGAATACATAATAATAAACAGTGTTGGATTATATACATTAAGAATAACAAGAGGAGAGTTTCAATATCAAGAAATACAATCATATAATCAGGTGAGACAGTAAATCCCTAATGTTGTTCTTGCAGTCTCTCTAATATATACTCACTTTTCTTGGTGGTATTGTTTGCTTATAAATAAAATAGTTTATTTCCACATGTTTACTATCCCACATAGATAAAATATAATAAGCTGAGTGCTTTGTTATCAAATGATCTTGTTTTTTCTAGCCTTGGGAACTTACGAGAAAGCTTTTCACCACCCAAATAGCCAGTGGCTTAATTATATATCCTTAGAAGGTAACAACACATACCTCAAGCATGCTTTACTCATTAGGCAGAAATCCTTGTTCAGTTTTAGTTTCTATCCACCTCACTGAAGAAAATCTATGTATAAATTTATGAGGAACACTTGGCAACACATAAAGCAATAAGAAAATTTTGATGGACTTAGATTAGTTTTCAACCTAGTGTGATTAGTTCAAGTAAATTTCTCATATAGATACTATTCAATAACGAATGTTTTCCACTGATATGTTGAGTATGTTCTTCAATGCAACTGTAGACACATGAGCCAATTTACATACTACCATTTACATATCTGTAGTTGCCTTAAAAGGACACAGCCCTTAGAGCCAGGAGGTAAAATTTATTTTTATTTCTGCATGAAACAATTTGTGATTTATACCAACAAACTGAATTTGACTCTTTCCTTATTTGTAAGCTAAGGTGGAAAATGTAAGGACTCTTCACTTTTCTTTTTTCTTGCTCTAGGAGTAAGCAAATGTAAGGCCAACAGTCAATGTACTGAGTAAATAATGATACTAGAATTTGTGTCTTATCTCTTCCCTCTGCATACTTACAAGGAGCACTAATTTGTTGATGAGCAGACCAATATCAAAAGACTATGGGGAAAAACATACTTTGTAAAAGTTGTTTAAGACTAGGTGACCAGTGATGAGTACATGAAACAGACTTGTGTCAGGGGCATAAAAACGGATACATAGAAATCATATTAGTACTGTGCGCCAGTGGCTCATGCTTGTAACCCTATCTACTCAGGAGGCTGAGATATGAGGATCATGGTTCAAAGCCAGCCTGGGCAGAAAAGTCCATGAGACTCTGATCTCCAATGAAAACCACTAGAAAACCCAAAATTGGTGCTGTAGGTCAAGAGGTAGAGTGCTCACCATGAGCTGAAAAGCACAGGGACAGTACACAGGCCCAGAGTTTCAGCCCCACGACCAACAAAAACAAACAAACAAAAAAAAAAAGAAATCAAATTAGTAACAGAAACTGAGAAAATCTTGATCGTTCATCTTATATAATGGGTGAGAGTAGAAGGGTAAGAAGAAATCTAAAGGGTTCTACATCTATGGCCAGGCAAATGTGTTAGTGATATTCTTGGTGATAAGGATTACAGGTGAAAATGATGGATTTAGGGGAAAAAAACCCTCTGAGAGTTTTAAAGTTTATATTAAACAGATGCAAAAATAGATCTGTTTAGACATCATCAAAATATCCATGACCATGAATATGAAAAAGAATGATAAAATTGGGGGCATTATTAAAGGGAAGAGGAAAAGTGAAGTTATGATATAAGTGTAGCAATGTGAGCATCAGTGTGGACAAGATAGGAAGAAAGATAAGGAAACAAGAAAATAATAAAAACAAATTTACAGAAGTGAAGAAAGGAAAAAAATTGCAGGTTGAAAAGGTCAAAACTGTTACAGAGACATTGAAGGACATATGCTATTTGGATTTGAAAACTAAAAGGACATAGACAAGTTTTTTTTGTTTTGTTTTTTGTTTTTTAGGGGGAGGGGGTCCGGTCATGGGACCTGAACTCTGGGCCTGGGCACTGTTCCTCAGCTCTTCAGTTCAAGGCTAGCGTTCTACCACTTCAGTCACAGCACCACTTCTGGGTTTTTTTCTTTTTTGCTTCTGTGGTACTGAGGAATCGAACCCAGGGCCTCAAGCATGCAAGACAAGCACTCTACCACTGAGCCAACTTCCTAGCATGATAGACAATTTCAATAAGAACAGTGTTTTGGTGAACTGGTAGAGATGTAAGTCATATTGATGAAATTTTAAGATATGAATATGAAGCCATAAAATTCTAGATCTATGAATTCAACAGATCCTGTGGATTTTAAATGTTGGGAACAAATGCTTTTATCCCGATCTTAGAAGTATTATACAGATGTAACTGTCATGACCTTTACTTAGATATATTTTGTAAATATTTTTGAAGACTGTTTAATCAGGAGATTATGGATTGAACTATAGCACAGACAAGCCTAATTTGCCCTACAGTTCCAATGAGTGATCCATGTATCTACATCAGTTTGGAATTTTATTGAAATATCGTTAGATATGTTTGGTTTTATCTTCTCAGGCTATTCATGATAAACCTAGGACAAGTAACACCAAGAGTAAAGGTTGAACATACAGTTTTACTGATGTTACTGAAGACTCCACAAATTGATTCTTCTTTAGAATAGAAAATGCCTCAATAGCCATTGATATATCATAACGGTCATATACTCTATTTAAATATAATTCTTGTTAGGGATATCTCCATGCTGAAATAACCCTCTCAATGAACCTGCCACAAGTTCTTATATGTAGGAAATGCTCTTATAAACTCCAAGTTTTTATTGAATGGAAGAGTTCAGTCATTACCCTCACCACAAGGAGTAAATGCCTGAAAAGATAAGACATTTTGTTTTAACGCCTTTCTTTCATTTTCTGATACACATATGCATTTAGGGAAGGATTCTGATGTAACAATAATACAATGGTGACTTGTAATAACACAACATCTAGGATCTAGTATTAATTCAGTTACTTACTAATTAGCTCAAAAGTGTGTGGATATTTATATTTCTCCTGGGTAAACTAATGAACTCCAAAAAAAGTATCCCTAAGGAGCCTTTCAATTCAGATATCACTGTTTGTCTCAAAATGCCTTAAATTCTACACCCTCTAACATGAGCATAGATTTATACTGTGGAACTTTTCTCCTCAGAGAGTGAGAACTACCCTATTGTTAACATGGACAAAGTACCTTCATACATAGACTGGGTGTTTGCAAACAAAAAGTGGTAGTTGAACAATGTTCTTAGCAGTTTGTACAGAAGAAATGGAAATAGAGAAACTGTGAAATCAAAAGGAACAGGCAAAAAGACAAAGATACAAAGTAGAATGTGCCAAGGAAATGCTGATGTACAATTTCAAATAATGTGCTCAGATGTGAGGGTGTGTTCAAAATACAGCATCAGACAATATACTTGGATACCTTGAGAAAAAAACTGCATTAAACTATTCTGGGATTATCATACAAGTAGAAACCTGTTACGCTGACTCTCTAATCAGTCACAACATCATTAATTTAGGGAGTATTTTCCAAGAGCATACTGAGAAAAAGATGACTCATCACAATTAGTGCTCAGGTTGAAGTAACAACAATCACATAAAGTTTCTTATAAGTCTTCATTTATTTTGGAGCATTAAAGTGGGAAAAAGCCAAGTAAATATTTTGCATGTATCTAAATTAAGTGGGACATATTATATTGGTCTCCTTTAACTTGGAAGTTATATTGTACTCTAAGTTGGGACAATGATTTGCTTTCTTCTCTTCCCCTTCTTTTGCCCTTCCACTTAAAGAGACATACTTGAGCTTGCATTTCTAAATCCTTCAAAATTATCTGATTTCTCCATACTTCTGGCAGCCTCCTATATCTTTCTCAAGGGAATATCTTCTCACTAGCATTTTTATTCCATATGATTTTGGATATCTTCCTGCCTAATTAAGTGCAAGATACACATTAGACTCATCCAGATATTTCAACACTTGTACCACCATAAAATCCTATCTTACTTAGAAATCATGATTTTAGTATGTCTGGGGAGGTGACATATGTCATTTTTGAATGACCATAATTGATACTTACATGCAAGCATGTTTTAAACCATGCCTCTCAGAAGATGAATGAATCGGCATGTCCATTGCGGCGCTGTGGGCTGTGGCAGGGACGAGGAAGAAAAATGGTTGGCTGCCCTGGGTTATTAATCCTGGGACCCGGGGCTGGCCAGACGGAGAGTTTCCCTGCATAAGGTAAGCATTTTTATAGTAATTCCTTTATTGTCTATTTTTGAACTACACACTCTTGCCCAGTGCTTTCCATTTTACATTTAGGGCAAATTCCTGTTCCTCTCTTGTTAATATCAGTAGCCTTTTTACAATTCCTCTTTATATGTCCCATTTGACCACATCCAAAACATTTTAGATTAGAGGGTTTGGTTTGTAAAGCATGCCAAGTAGTGGGCCTAGTTTCAGCAAACAACTGAATAAGCAGGGATTCAGATGTAATGTCTTTACACGCCCTTAAATATGTATTTACATCCCCAGATTCTTTAATAGGCAATAGGGTCCGTCTACAGTCCTCATTAAGATTCTCATAAGCCAACATGCCCAGCAGTTGTTGCTGTGCAGCCTCTCCCACAACAGTACTTTCCAAGGTCAGTTTCAGTCATGATAAAAATTCAACATAGGGTTTATTAGGTTTTTTAATTACTTTAGTCCAGGAGCCATAATGCTCTCCTACCAGCCGAATCCTCTCCCATGCCTCAATACGTATGTCTCGTAACTACTCATGGATCTCTTCAGGAGAGTGCACTTGCATATGAGCAACTGCATATTGTTCTGTTCAACTCAACATGGGAAAGGTTATGACCAACAGGCATGGAATATTGCTCTGTGCACTTTGTCTAGTCCTTTCTGGACATAACTCAGTAAACCACATTTGCCATTGCAGGTATTCAGGATCCTTAATTAGGCTCTACAAAGCATCTTCCAATCCTCGAGAGCAAAATTATTGTGATGTCGGGCAAGCCCATTAAGCAATTCCTTAACATAATGAGACTGAGGACCATACAACATCACTGCCTTCTTAAGTTTACCAATATCATTGACAGCAACATCCTCATATCTGGCTGGTTGAGCTAAACCATTCATAGGGGGTGGTGAAATTACAGGATAAGAAAAAATATGAATTTCATCATCAAACTCACTTTCTGAGCCTTCTGTTTTGTGAGGGAGTGACACGGTAAAAATTGTTTGGGCAAGCCGAGGAGCAGAAGGCTGTTTTACTTTCACTTTCTCAGATTCTCTTTCACTCTCCTAATTTCTAACTCCATACGTTGTAATCTTGATAAAATCAATTCCATTTGCTCAGACATTCTATTTACGCTTTCAGGTTGTTCCTTTTCAGGCTTCTTTACTTCTTGTTTTTTCTCCGTTAACTGTGATGCATCCTTATCTATTGGGTCCTTAACCTCAGAGTCCAATTGTAAATCTACAATAGAAGGGGTGGCCTCTTTTCTCATTTAAAGCTTTAAAAAGGGTATGTAAAATAGCCCAAATGGACCAAAATCTAACAGGAATCCTTTCCCCTTCTCTAACAGCTCGTTCTACATTATATTTACTCATTTCCAATTATCAACATCTAACGTCCCTTCAACGGGGAACCAAGGATTCCATTCCCTAACTACATTAATACACATTTCTATGTCAACAGAAGAAATAGTTACACCATAAGCAGCAAGTAAATGTTTTAGCACATGTAAGTACGGAGTAGACTTAACTTGTTCCATCACCCTGTAATTAAAAGTACTTACCTGAATATTCCTTCCTGAATTCAACACTGCCATGTCCCTGTTTGGGTGCCAGTTGTCAATGTCTAAGGCATTGGGGTCCCTGGGAAAGGGTCAAAAATCGCCAGGACACAGGGGATGCAGAGTGCAAACAGCAATTGTTAGTGGGTATTTAAAACAAGCAAGTATTATCTTTGCCAAGATTTAGTCAGGAGATATTCACACAAAGAATTTCAACAGATACAATTTTGCTTAAACTATGAGACAATGTCTTTGTATATTTTTATCTGAACTATTTTGAGCAAAGTCAAACCACTTCCCCGTACTCAGGAAAATGCTTGACTAGCTGTTCGTCTATGCTTAAGTAAGCAGAAGAGCTACTTCCTCAGCTCCCAGGAGTCTGACATGAGCTTTGAGATAGGGACAGAGAACATGTTCCCTCTCTAGCCTGGCATGCCAAGAGCTTTCCACATACACAAACACAGTCCTCAGATAATCCTGAGGCCGGAGCCTGCATCATTCTGCCCCTCCAACACAGACCCTGAGGCTTCACATAGATTTTCTTACCAACTCTTCTATTACTTTAAGCAAAACAAAGCAAAGCAAAGCAAACAAAATGGACTTTATGGTTAATTAAGCTGCTATTAAAGATTCTAGGCAGAACTATACTGTTAAATGATGAGTTAGTAAATATGTTTTATAGATACTGATCTCACATGTGTCACAAAAATACCCATGGATTCATAACTAGAAACTCTTAAGTGTAAAGTATATTAATTAGGTGAGTTTCATTAGGTAGCCAATGAAGAGAACACCACATGGTATTCAGTCAGGTAAAGTAGTTTATTTACTGAACTGCTGCCCATGCCATACATGGTGGAAAGCTATGTAAAAAAATATACTATTTAACCACACACAATTATGAAATCACATCATCTTCAAGAAAATAGAATTGAAACCTTCATATTTAAGCAATTAGTGATACTGTGAAAAACAATTATTAGATTTCTCATATGCAAACGCTAGACCCAGAAAATAAAATGAATGACCCAGGTGTAAAAGCTGGAACTGATTAAGTTTGGAAAAATGTAAGAGAGGAGATGAAGAGAAATATTGTGGAGTAAATATGTTCAAATATTTCATAAATTTGTATGATGACATAATAAAATATAAGTATAAAAATAGGATAATGAAATTAATAAAAGGAATAAAATTTAACAAACTACATTATGTGGATGTATGTGTATAACACAATAAAATAAAATACTTTTGTGAAATTGATATTTGCTAAAAAAAAGTAAAATTCATTCCAGTTGTTATAGATTCATAGGTTAATTTCCATTTTTAGCTGAGATATTTCCCTGATAAAGTAAAAGGAGGAATTGGTTTTGCTCATTTAGAAGGACAATCTTGTCCAATTAGCATTAAAGTATTCTAGATAGTTAATGTCAATGTGAAATTGTTCAAGTTATAATATTAGAATATTTCCAATTGACTCTTCAAAATATTACCCTATAGGTATATACGTTTTGCTACTAATTGAATATCTTTCTACTCAATTACTATATACCATTTTCTGAATGAAGTTTGGTAAATGTAACTAGGATATATTATACCTGACCAGGAAATCAATTATTCAAACAGTTTTTATCAAAAATGCCTATAACGAAATAAAGATATAAATCCAAATTATGTATATTTGAAGACAATACTTGCTTAGTCCTCGTCTCATATTCTTCATTCCCTTCTTGAGAATAATACACATTGTAAGGGAATGCTTAATATGTTTCAGAGAAATAGATTGACTTTAGTCAAATGAGTTACTCTATGCTGCATTTTGGTTTAAATTATATTCAGAAGAGCTAAATTCTTAACTTATGATTTTCCTTAGATTTTATACTCAGGTTTAACCTCTGATGGGTGACAGATAAAGGTATAAACATTTTTAACAGTGGCTAAATTTAGGCTGAGGAATCTAGGTACAACTTTACTCATGCAGATAGGCCTGATCAGTCATGAGACCACGTTATCAAAATGTTAACCTGTGCTTCCTGAAATCATGCTTATGAGATTTTGTGTATTATAAACAGAGGTTATTAGAATTTGTTTTGTAAACAACATCATTTCATGGGATAGGAACTGAAGTGAGATATTATACCCAGAACAAAATTTAAGGAGGCATCCAAAATTAGTTACCAAGATATAAATCATTTAACACAACGTTTTAAAAATGCAAGACAAAGGAAATAATTTATGAAAAAAGCCAACGTTTAAAATAAATACAGAATCAGTATGACTGATTTTTATTTTATCCCAGTTGCAATACGAATTGCATGATGACTTTTCTAGTTATATGTTTAGTTAGGACTTGATATTTAGTTGGAGAAGTTATGTTCTTTCATATATTCATTTGTCAGATCAAAGAGGAAATGAATTCCATGCCAGAGTCAATATCAATAATAATGTTACTGATGTATTCTACTACTTTGCCAGTTTCAAATCAGCTCGAGTAACTTCGGTCTTCTTTGGATCTAACTAATTAGGTATACAATTTAGTCAGTACTGGATTTTGACCACCATTTATTAAAATATTATTTTCCAGAAACTACTACTATTCTCTCTTTTCATGAGATTTTTAATTTCATTTATATAACGTGCTGATGTTTTCCTTTAGATAATCCACATTCAGTCTTCTAAAAACTGTATAATTTGGAGTATTTATAAATTATGTACACTCATGTACACTGCTCAGATTCTATTATTTGCACATTTTGTTCTTGTTAAGCCAGTAGTATTTAGTTCTCATTATGGATATTTTGGAATTACTAATTGCATTTCAGAAATTTTAAGAATGTTATGATTTTTGTGATTTCATACTGTAGCATTTTTTTCTTTTAAGTATGTGCAGATCTTTCTTTACATACAGTTACATTTGTTTTAAACAATTTGATCCATTCAAGGGATTTTCTATATTAGGTTGATCCAGATGAATTTAATTACAAATTAACACAACCTTATTTCTGAGAGACAGTTATACTTATAGCTCTACTTAAATTAACATGTGTTTGAAAGTTTTGTAGTTTAAAAAATAAACTGGGCACAACATGTTTTTGTTCCTGGGGAAGTTCCAATTTGTTGGTTGTGTTTCCAGCTGTGATGACTTCAAAATATGTGTGCATTTTATTTCAATTGTTTTGTGCGTATATTTTGTTTCATATAACAGAAAATACAAAAAGAATCAGTGATTTAGAACGTTTCCAAATAGAATTCAAAGAGAGACACTTGAAGTTTTGTGACAACTGGGAAAAGGGGGTCTTCTTAGTGGAGGGGTTAGCAGAATAACAGAGACATTGTTCGATGAGATTTGAATTCTGCCACTTCCTGCCTCACTATTTCCAATGGTATTTCTTCAACGTATTTAGTGGAAAGAAAATAATTTTGTCTGTATGAATTCACAATTTTTGGTTTAATTGGGCCACACTACACATTCATATTTGATTTTACCTCTAAAATCTTTTCTCCTTAGTTTAAAACCACAGATGTGAATTTATAATGTAAAATAGCACCGAGAATTTATATGAAATGGTCCAGACTATTTGGAATGTAATGAATATAGTGTGTGAGATAGTATGTAATAATTGATTTTGGAGAAAGTCAATTACAGTGGATTTTTGTGAAATACTGAGTAATAGAATTATATTTGTTTCTATAAAAAATTCACAGTTACATCTAAAAATAACTATGTTATAAGATAATTCTGAAAAAATACGATTGTTTACTGGAAAAAGCTAGACGTTTCAATAAGCTTGCTTTTTAAAAATTGACTTGGATCTGGACTTTGATGGCTCATGCCTGTAATCCTCGCTACTCAGGAGTCTGAGATTTGAGGATAGTGGTTGAAAGCCAGCCTGGGCAGAAAAGTCTGTGAGACTCTTATCTCCAATAAACCACCTTAAAACCAGAAATGGCACTGTGGCTGAAATGGTACAGTGGTAGCCTTGAGATGTAGAGCTGAGGGACAGTGCCCAGGCCCAGCGTTCAAGGCACACAACCAACAAATAAATTGACATGGAGTTTTACTATATTATTTCATGATTTTTTATGAGTGGTTGTTCAGTGAAAATGTCATTGGTTTTTATATTTTGTGTTGGCATAAAATGAGCCTAGTGTTGTCTTAAATTAATAAAAAAATTCTTATTCTATGACTGCATACATTTTGTGGGTAATGGTTAAAACCAAGTTGCCTTATTAAAGTAAAATATTTATATCATCCCCCCCAAAAGAGGAACAAAATAAAATATATGCCAGAAACTTACTCTGTAAATCTTCATGGACTAATAACCTGTCAATTTGTTTTAACTTTTAATAAAAAATTAAAGTAATACTGGATAATATGAACCCATTTAAATTTCTTCATCCTTGTCATTTAAGATTCACTTTAAAAAGTTCAACAGGTGAGTGTTTTTTCCTTACTTTTCCAAAGAAATGATCATTTCCTCATTATAGTGTATAGTACAATATACCCAGAAAGCATTTCTTAAAGAAAAAGTTTTTTTTTTTCCCATTCTTTGGTTTGCTTCAGTCTGTATTTAAACTGCATACCACAACTTACCCACCCTATTGTCTGTCTTTTCATTTGAAACATTTCAAAAGTTTTCCTTCCCTGGTGTGTCAGCCAGCAAAGTTTTACAAAACAGCACACTTTCATTCATTGTGCTTTCCAAAATATATCTCACAAATGCAAACAATGAAACACAATCTGAAACATCTGTGAACTTTTCTACTTGTAGTGGAAAAAATCACTTTCCATACTCCTTAGAACCAGTTGTTTACAGGCATTAATTGCTGCCAGTTCCATGCTTTAGAACAGCTGCATTTGACAATGGCATACACGGTAATTTGTTTACCACATCTGGTTTGTTTTCAGGAAGGACTGTGTTCATAGAAGATGGTAATAGATGAGTTTTGAAATTATGTAGTTTAATAGGGCTCTGAGTTGTGGATATAGAACATCCATTTCAGTGACTAAATTTTAAATTAAATCCTATAAAGTATATTCCTTCAATTTTCTGGGTAAAGTGTTCTACAGTCTAGGTATTTTTAAAGAAATATTATATGTTGTTTCCTTGGTGACAACGTAATTGGAGGACTTAAATTTTTATATACCATGGCCATCTTAAATGCAGTAGATGTACTTGGGTTGGCATGCAAAACTTTTGGTAAGTAAGGAAAGTGCTCTACCACTGAGCCACCTTCCCAGCCCTTCATGCATGCAAAACTTTTGGGAGAGCATTAATGTTTGAATCTTGGATAGGATTTGATTGGGAATTGTGGCCGACCTTCATAGTATAAGAAGAAAAACAAAAGGCCATACTAATATTTTTTTTTGGGTCCGGTTGTGGGGCCTGAACTCTGGGCCTGGGCATTGTCACTCAGCTATTCAGATCAAGGTTAGTGCTCTATCACTTGAGCCACAGAGCCAGTTTTTTCTTTTTGTTTATGTGGTGCTGAGGAAGCGAACCAAGGGCCTCATGCATGCAAGGCAAAGGCTCCACAACTAAGACACTTTCCCAGCCCCACTAATACTTTTCTCTGCTACATTGTTATATTAGTTTATTCAACACACACATACAAACACACAGATACACACATTTGTATTATAAAGACCCACTCCGTCTGCAAGAAAATATTTTAATAGGAATTCCATAAAATATTTAGTCTGCTGAGTTATGATTAGAATTTACAGAAATATCTACTTGCTTCTTCCCCTGGACAAGTCATTATCCTTTGTGAAGGTGTTGCCAATTGAATTTAGAATGCCCCAGAAAGATCTATGAGTTAAAGAAAAGTGACTTTCTATTTCCTCCCAGACTGTGGAGAATATCTGAATAGTTCTGGAGATTAAGTTCTTCAGTGTGAAAGCTATGAGAACATAGACTCTCCACTACTTTCTTATTTTATCTTTTAATCAGTCTAGGTAAAAAAAAATTTTTTTTCTTTGATATACTCCCCACCTTGCCATTGTCTTCTCACAGGCTTCCAAAGCAATAAAACCAACTGAACATATACTGAAACCTTCAAACTTGGAAATCTGAATAAGCATTTCTGTTTAATAAGTCGACAACATCACTTATTATCGTAGGTTATAAAGCTAACCCAGAAGACTAGTCTTTCTAACAATGTAGAGTATATTAAATTATGTTTCATTATAAAATATCTAACTCCATGTTTTATTTTATATTTTTGTTTCTGTTGATCCCAGGGCTTAAACTCAGGGCCTAGATGGTGTTTTTGTGTTTTAGAACACAGTGCTTGCCAGTGCTTGCCATACAATCTGAACTGGAACTCCATTTGCCCTGGTGGTTAATTGGAGATAAGAATCTAATGAACTTTCTTATGCAGGTTGGATTTGAACTGTGATCTTCAGATCTTAGCCTCTTAACTAGCTAAGATTATATCCTTGAGCCACCAGTGCCTACCCATGTTGCATATTTTGTGTAATTCAAATTTTCAGCATGGTATAGATGCTCTTAGTACAATTTAAAAAACAACAACCTAGTTTTCACTGTATTTGATGTTGGTATAATTTGTGGAGGGATACAGGGATACAGGTTGACCCAGTGCAACAATGAGATGTACAAGATGTTATGTAGAAAAATGAAATTTACAACTTTGGCTCAAGATGGGAGAGAGAGTCGGGAAGGGGAGATGGAAAGGGATGATAAAGGGATAGAAAGGAGTAGGTAACAATGCTTAATGAGAAATGTACTCATTACATTGTCCCTGTAATTGTAACCCCTCTGTATGGTATTTTCACAAAAAACTTAAAACATAATAAGGATATTTGTAAAGTATATAATGAAGGAAGAATTTTCATCCTTTACAAAATCTATGCTAAACTATCTATATTTTACTGTACCTTTCCTGCAACCAGTTTGATATAGTTTAACACCTGTCACTCCATGTTTCTCTATATTCTACTGGAGATTTAATTTTTCGTGTACGTATGTATATGCACATGTATATGTATATGTATATATCTATCTATCTGTATATGTTCCAATGTGGATCATCAAACTTGAAACTTTGCTTTTTTTTGGCTGTTCAGCAGTTAACCTGGTCGGCTCAATCTGTGACAATATCTGTGCTCATTCTGATCATTCCTTTATTTACCAAACCCTCAGCCTTTAAAATCAGCTTTATTTCCAGAGATGATTACCAATCAGTCCAACCAATATACACCCAGAGGGTTTTAATAAAACAAGCTTTAAGGAAGGAAGATAACATGAAATGACAACTACAAAATTTCTACAGAGACCTGACATCCTTCTGATACTTAAGCAAGAATTGACTAACACTATAAATAATACTGCAATTATAACTTAAAGATCAGTGTTTTTTTGAACCTGAAGCCTTCTTTCCATGATTTTTGACATAAACTTTGTGAGACTTTTTTTTTATTGTGATGGCATTCCATCCAAAACAAAGCCATGTATAAAAAGAAAGCCAATGGTTTCAACTCAGAGTACTAAACAAAAGAGGGAGAAAATTAAGGTTAGCTATATATGTTAGGCACAAATATAGACAATACCAAGATATTTTGAAATTGTATACTTTTACTGGATAAAGTGGCTCAAATCTATAATATTATCTACTTGGAAAATAGAGCTTAGAGAATTCCAGGTCCAGGCAAAATGTTTTTGGCTTGTGTTAGGAGGACCTCAGTCCAAGCAGGCCCAGGCATAGTGATACTACCTCAAAATAAGCAATCAAATTATAATCTGCAGGTATGGTAGTGTCAGAGATGCTGTTTCACAAGTATAGGTTTTGAGTTCAATTTTCCAATAGCACTGGGAATTTAAATGTGGCACGTCTAAGGTATAACAATAACTTCCATGTCCCAAACAAATAATTTCATATTAGAGATTTTCTTCTATTAAGTAATATGTTATGTCCCACTGAAATCAGACTAAAGATAAAAAACCATTGTTTTACAAAGTGATTGCATATGGAAACAGAATCTCAAAGGTAGCATTTAAGTTGAAGTCTACTCCGAGAGAAGCAGAATGCCTTGAATATGCCAAGGAAAGAGGAATCAGAAGCCAACTCTAATCTTGGAGTTCTAATTCCACCAACTCAGAGACAATGTATTTACAATATTAATGCTACCCAATCTGTGGTAGTTTATTATTGCAATTACTAGCAAACATGTGGAAGCTATAAGACACGAAAAGTCATTGACTCTTCGGATCCAAGACTCATCTCTATAATCCTAGTGATTAAGAAGTACGAGACTTGGGGGATAATGGTTTTCAGGCTAGTAGGAAAGTTCATGAGGTTCTATCTCCAATTAACTACAAAAATTTCTGGGCTGGGGCATGGTTCAAATAGTAGACTGACCACTGTTAGCAAAAAAAACAAAAAACAAAAAAACTGAGAGCATGATGTATGTTCAAGCCCCAAACTGGCAGAAAGAAAAAGTCCTTAGAAGAATACTATGAGAAGAATTATGAATAGGACAGCAGAAACAAAAGAAATAAACTTATTGATATAAACAAATCTTCTGATTGTGAAATATGGCACAAACTGTAATATTTAGGGTTTACCTTCCTAAACAGTAGAAATAAATGGCATTTTTACTTGACGAAACTAAAATATAAAACTGTATGCAATAAATAATCACATTACTTTTATCTTTCCATAATTTAACTTGTTTTACTAAATATTTCTCGAATAGTGTAGCTTTTGAAAATCAATAAATGTTGTATTTTCATATATGATTACATATCCTTCCAAGTGTTGTGTAAAATTGATCTACACTGAAATGATTGCTATTGACATCTTTCTGAAGATATTTATACTTTCAGCTGACCTTCCACAAAACTCATACCCAAAATATAACTTTTTAGTTTGTTCATGCAAACATAGGAACATAAACATATGTCTCAAAAATGTTAATTACTTTTATCTCCTGTCATTAATGTAGTATAACTAAAAGAATTAAGTATATACCCTGAGGGAAATAAGATACTTCCTTCGAAATACAGACTTGGAGGCACTCACACAATCACACATGCACACATATATATTTACCACTCTGACTCAGGTTAGATTCCTGACATTGGGTGTCAGCAGTGATCTAATAATCAAATTTTCCAGCCCAGACATTAAATACATTCATAATTCCACACAGACAAAAACACCAGATCATTCAAAATAATGAGAATATCTAACAGAACCAACCAGTCCTGAGCCATCTACTCCCTGATTTCATTCATTCATGATGATGCATGTTTCATATCATAATTAAAAATATTTTTGTCTCTGATTATCAGAAAAAATATGCTATCATATAATAGAAATTGTAGGTAAAATTCTTGTAGTCTTTAATAGATCTTATCAAAGACTTCTTTTTCCTTCTTGCAGAGTGTTTTGGGCATTTTGCCCTAATGTCTATAATTAAATTACAAAGGACATGCCATATACCTTAATTCACTTTTCCTAAAGGTTATGCTATGGAGTTGAATCTGATTTGTTTGCTTATTCTAAATTAAATACTCTCAACAACTTGGAATTATTGTTTATGTTACTCCTAATCCATTTGAAATATCAAATAGAACTGGAAATTCCCCTCGGCAATGATTTGTGAATGTCATTAATGGTTGTGGAGGGATGAAGGATTCGAATTTTCTAGAATGCATTAAAAATGGCACTGTTATTCAAAGGGCTGATCATTTAGTCAGCTTTTAAAGTGTGGTGTTCTTATTTCATCTAAGAAGATAACACTATGCTTTCCATCACATTCTTGCCTGCAGAGAAGTAGAATTATTTCCTTTGTACAGTTCATGTCCAGCTGCGACATTAGTGAAACCTACAAACAACTGCACAGGTGTATTAGCTGCTCTAGCTTTTGAAATTTTCTTCCTGTAGCCCTTGTGATTTGAGCCCAGATTCATGGGAGAGTCACATAATCCACAGTAACAAAGCACCACAATATACAAAGACCACATGCAAAATGAGGTTCAATTTTTTCATTGTTGTTTCCTTTTTTATTGATTGTCTTTTAAGGAGCTAAGGGTGTTTATTTCTCATTATTTTTGATGTGACTTAAATAAATTTTCCAGATTTTTCATATAAAATAAAGAGATATAATAGAGAACTATTTAGTCACAAAATACAGCTAACCATTTGCTTGATTTTTTTATTCTAATCCTGTTCTCAGATATCTTCAAATAACTTTGAGATGAGCCTACCATATGTGTAAATTGACATGTATAAAGCACACAGAATTCTGGAATCTTTGGACTGTGATTTCTATATAACTTCACTTAGAAAAGAAAATTATGACTTGGTGCATGTCTGAAGTAATCTACTTAAAACAAGTTTTATTAATTTTATTAATAGATGTCATAATCTATGGTACTGATGGATTGCATAAGTATTTGATTCCTTATGTCCACTGAATTAACATTACATATATTTTACTTTTTTACACATGAAATAATGACATTTGTGAGGATAAAACATGCCTGTTTTTAATTTTGGTTGCCAAAAGGGAATTATTAGACATTTGGAACATCTAAATATGAACTTTCAAATTTCACTAGGACTTCAATTGTGTTACTTACAACTTTAATATTAAAATAAAAAGCATTACTAAATAGAAAGCAATATTATTTTATTACACCTTAATCCCTGAATTGACTTCATGATAAAAAACAATTAGATTTATATAACAACATATACATACTCAAATGAACTATGAGATACAGAAACAGAAAACTTCTTTTTTGTTTTGTGTTTGTAGTTGTTTATAGCTTGTGATAATTCTGTCTTTTTTACCTTATGCCTGGTATATTCATTGTGTGTCTTCAGGAAGGTGAGGGGTGGGCACAGAGCTTTAGGGAAAAGAGTGAAAAATTGCAGCAGTGGAGTTCATTGAACATTGATGAAAGTGAACTATTTAACACATGGGTGGGGACAGAAGGGTGGGACTGGGAACAAGTGAGGGAACTGAAGACATTTCACAAAAGGAAATGTACTCATTACCTGACCCTTGTAATTACAATCCATCTATAAATCACCTTAATAATAACAACATAGAATTTTTTAAAGTCAAACAGAATGTTGCTTGTTAGAATTCTAGATTTATTTTGTTCACTGGTTTGAGCTTGTTGAGTCTATCTCTGAAAATAGCTACATTGACATTCATTGGGTGAATTTTTGAGCTACTAGTAGATAAAAGTCAATTATGATTGTATGTTTTTTGAGACTAATTCATTTATTTTTTTAATCTAATTTGTATTATTTCTGTCTAGTGGTTTTTGGTTTTATTTTTCCTGTTTTGTCAAAGACTTAGTGGTGCATCATTAGTGCTGATTTAAGATTGTTCTAATTTGTTGATGTACATACTCAAAGCTATAAATATTCCTCTGAGTATTGTCTGTGCTGCTGTTGTGTCCCAGGGGAGGTAGTATTTTGTGTGTTCACTTCCACTGAATTCCATAAACATTGGAACTTTCCTGTATATCTCTTCAGTGACTCACTGATGATTTAACAATTTGTTATTCAATCTCTGTGGGTTTCAGAATGTTATGTGATGCCTTTTGGTGTCGAGATCTAATTTGGTACAATCATGGTCTGACAGGATACAAAGAGTAGTTTCGTTTTTATTTTTGAATTATGAAAGATTTTCCTTGTGATATAAAATATGACCTAATTTGGAGAACATTTCTTGGGCTGCTGAGTGGAATATATATTGTGACACTGGTAGATGAAATACTCTGTAGATATCTGTTAGGTATAACTTGTCAATACAATTATTTAGCTCTAAAAATTTTTGCTAAGTTTTCACCTGGATGGCCTGTCCAGATTTGTTCAAGCAACCAACAGTTTATTAGGATATATGCATGATTTTAGGGTAAGTAGTATTTCTCTGATGAATTTCTCTAGGATTCATGACATTGATATTTAGAATTTTTATATCCTTCTGATGGAGAGTTTTCTTTGTCAATATTTAATGTCCTTCTTTGTCTCTTTTTATTTTCATACCACTTTTATTTTAAAGCCATTTTAATCTAATATTTGTATAGCTACTCGTCTGTTTATGAGGTCCATTTTTAATTTGTAAAGATGATTTACAGATGGGTTACAATTACAAAAGTCAGATGATGAGCACATTTCTTTTTGAACAGTGTCACCTCTTCACACATATTCTCCCAGTTTTTCCCTTTCAAACGCCCTCTCGCATAAGTTGTATAGTTCATTTACTATGTAATGTCTATTGAGTAGCATTGCTGCATTTAAGCCTTTGTCCCACCATTTCTGTATTACCCCTTGCCCTATCCAAACGTACATATAAGACCAAAGGTGCAGAAATTAACAAAATGGCATCAGAACACTGAAGGAAAAAGCAAAATAATAAAGAAACTCTCATAATCATTTCTTGGAGATCATTTTAATGAATATTATTTTATATGATAATATTCGTACAGCTATTGATCCTTTGTGATCCTCTCCAAAGGGCATCCTCCTTTGATCTCACTGTATAAATGTTTAGAATCCCATAAAATTTATCATGTCCAAGTGTAATGTTTTCTCTTTTACCATCCGATTGTGTTTACTTGTAGAATTAGAGGCACGTTCTACTACAAGATATGAGGGAAATTAGGCAACTTATGTTTCTTTGAGTCTGTCTTTCTTCACCTAATATAAGTTTGTTCCAAGGCTTTCCATTTCCTTATGAATGGTGTAATATCATTCTTTCTGGATCAATAGAATCGCATCATACTGAAGAGTTTCTACATGGCAACAGAAAAAGTTAGCAGGATATATAGAAAGAGAACAGAATGGAAGAAGATTTTTATTACCTAAGCATTAGACAAGTGTTTTCATAACTAACCCATATTTAGAGATCAAAAAGTTAAACCCAACAAAATAAACCCTCAAATAAACAAGAACCCAATTAATATATGGGATAAAGACTTAAAGATAACTTCTTAGAAGAAGTAAGAATGACAAATAGCTGCATCTCTCTCCATAAAAAAATGCAAATCCAAACAACACTGAGATTCATCTCACCCTTCTTACAATGTCATTATGAAAAAACGAACGATCACAGATACTAATAGGGATGTGGCCAAAAGGAAACTCTATTACACTGTTGGTGGGAATGTAATCTTGTTCAATCACTTTGGAAAACAGTATGGAAATTGCTCACAGAACTGAATAGAGAGCTACCCACCTATGATCCAGCAATTCCACTTATGGTCATTTATCCAATAGAGCAGAAACAAGGCCACACTGAAGCTGTTCATTATCACATTATTTTCTGTAGCCAACATATGGAATCAGCCCAGATGCCTCTCATTGTAAAAAGAGATCAAGAAATATATATGTATATATAGATTATATATACATATATATATATATATAATTTTATTGGTCCCAATTTACAAGTATATATGTACGTATATAAATGTATGTATACAAACATATATGCATATAAATATATATACAAACATATAAATACATAATGGAATTCTGTTCATTCATCAGAAAGAATAACTTTGCACCATTCTAAAGGAAAAATGAAACACTTAGAAATAATATTAAGTGAAATAAAGCAGACCCAGAGAAACTTATTTTGCATGACTTTCCTCACTTGTGGTAGATAGGAGTGTCTATAAATGTAAAAGTAAACACATTGGATGGTATGCAAGGAGGTACAAATGAATTAGCTGAAGTGTCAGAGTCCATGGAGAGTGCAAATACTATAATTCTCTTAAAAGGCTAAGTGAAAGCCAACAAAATGAATACCAGTAAATGTGTAGTGCAAGAGAGGATAGTGGGGGGCAATGTGAGAGGGGTAGGAAATTGAAGGGGAAAAGGATAGAATACAGGCAAGAATCCATTGTATACTTCCCAGAATTGAAATATACAAAGCAAGGGGTAGTTTGAAATGAGGTTGAAGATGTTGAAGTGGTGACACAATTCCAGGTGCATTGTACACCTAAACTGCTTTGTTAAATGGCAAGAAATTCCATAATATAATATTGAGATACATAAGGATTGGATGAGAGTGTTGAAAGGGGTGACATTGATCAAGATGCACTGTATCCATATACTGTTTCAGTGAATGGCAACCCCTTTGTACAACTAAAGAAAATTAAAATATTCAAAAAATTAATTTTGATAGTTCAATAGAGAGTTGAACCTCAATTCAATTCCTATTTACAACCCGAAGACTTGGAGAATAAAATTCAAATAATAAAACCTTATGAATCTTTTTTATCAGAATTTGTGAAATTTAAATCAGAACTTTGCTTTTTGTCAGCCATTGGGCTGTTAAAATATTTCAAAGTAAGTGGCTTAAAAATATCAGGAGTATATTATCCATACTCCAGAAGCTTAAACATTGATTTTAAAAATGGTTATTCAAAGCAATTTTTGTCTTATGGGGGTCTACTTTCTGATTCATAATAATCTATTTGCTGGGCGTTCACATGGCAGAGTAGTTATATTGGGCTTCTTTCATCAGAATCATTATTGCAGGGTCATCTCTGAAAGGTAGATTCTAATGTCACCAGACAGGAGAATAGAATTTTAACATGTGTATCTGGAAGGAGTTACATCGTCCAAAACACTTTGCTACTTTTTCTTTAACTCAGTGTGGTGTACATTTGGATAATATTTCATAGAACATAATAACTTAAGGTCAAGATTATATCATGTAAATTATGTGAATTATTCTTGTTACAATGGGAATAATTATAGTGATGGCAAAATGAAGTATGATTGTTTAGTGGCTCTTGAATCAAATCATCGGTAACCATGTTAACGTGGTACAGCCTTTCTAAGGCCCTTCTGATGTATTTGAACAATCTCCAATGAGTTAATTGCTTTCAGAAATATTCATTTGTGCCAACAAATACAGATCTCCTTTCATTTTAATTACTGTCTGCTATTAGGACTCCCACAAACACCAAAATCAGAGTATGCCAATTTCTCTGATAAAACACATAATAAAATTGTTACAATTAATATAACATAAAGACTATTATTAATAGCATTATAATTATTAGTATTCACATTATATAATATATTGACATGCCTTGGTTACTTGAATTTTTAGAATATTTATAACTAAATGTAAATTGTTTGCAAATAATTATTTGATGATGTATGGAAAATGAGAAAAATATTTACATACATATTTACTACAGATGCAATCAGATTCACCTGGTTATTTCTGAACCTTCATTTGTTGGTTTCATTCATGCATTGGAAACATGCAGAGAAATGAAAATTACAAACTTGCATTTACTAAAGGGTTAATTACAAGTTTATATTGGGCTAAATAGCACATTTTATAAATTAAATTGTTTTTGTCCCTTTCTTCCTCCCTCCCTTCCTTCGTTTCTTTGTGCCTTAATTCCTTAATTCCTTCCTTTTTTCCTTCCTTCCTTCTTTTCTTCTTTCCTTCCTCCCTCCTTCCCTTCATCCCTACTCCTCTCTCTCTTTCTCTCTTCCTTCCTTTTCTTTCCTTCTTTCTTTCATTCTTTTTCTTCCTTTCTTCCTTTCTTTCTTTTACTCAGACTATCTCTTATGGCTATAGAAAAATTACCAACTCTTATACTCCAAGGTGTTATGAGTAATTATAAATATACTATATTATCATTAATTTTAATAACCTAAGTTATATCTTAAGACAAATGATAATAAAAACAAATTCACAAAATTTCAGGATATGTAACAAATATTACTTTCCATGATATTGTTTATTTCTTTAAACTAAAATAAGAATTTATACATAATATTGTGTGTGTGTGTTGTTCTTGTGATTTGAACTCCAGACCTATCCCTTGATTTTTTACCTAGCAAGGACATTGCTCTAACATTTGAACCACAACTCCACTTCTGGCTTTGTGTGTGTTTGCGTGTGTCCTGATGTGTGTGTGTGATTAATTGAGATGCGACTCACAAACTCTTGGCAAGTCTGGCCTTTTTTATTCAATTTTTATTGTGAAAATACTGTACAGAGGGGTTATAATTACATGAGCAAGGTAATGAGTACATTTCTTATCAAGCATTGTTGCCTCCTCCTTTGTTTCCCCCTCCCAAACCTTCCCATCTACCCCCCCTCCGCCCCTCACCAGGCCAAAGTTGTAAAGTTCATTTTGCAACATAACGACTTTTACACCTCATAGTTTTAATGGGTCCACCTTTATCCTTATTTAAATCATTTGTTTTTTCCCTTCCACTCCACAAATTGTACCAACATCAAATACAATGAAAGCAGTGGGGGAGGGACATATCTGAGATAAGCAGCAAAGGTCAGATAAGTTGATGTTAGGTGAAATGGACCCCAAAATAAGTATTCAAATGTTTTTTTCTTGTAATTGTTTCTAACTTAGTTATAAGATGATACCATTGTTGTCAAGGCTGGCTTTGAACCCCAGCTTCCTGAGTAGTGAGGATTACAAGCTTGCGATACCCATATTCAGCACTGATATAATATATGTAAGAATAAAATAAATTTCTTATTATTTGACTTCTAGAGGCTCAATTTAACAAATTAATTTTTAGATATTTATTTAGTTAGTGAATCTGAACCCGCAGTGTGAAAAAAGTTTTCATTTTTATGAAAAAATATACACTCAAAGGTTAAAATGTCAGAATGTTTGCACAAATTGAAATACTCTAATATTCAAAAGTGATGAAGGGATCGTTAATCAAATTTCTCATGTAAGCTAAAAGCAATAGGCTCTGTTAGGGTGAATGAAGTAATTTTTCATTAAATTAAATATTATCGACTGTGCTCACATGATTTTCTCTTCTTTTAAACCAAAACTTTTTTTGACATAAAATATAGATTCATACATTTTTGGAGTATATAAAAATCTTAATTACTAGTTATTTATTTCTGAGGTTTGGGTACCGAGACATTTCAGAGAAACACTGAATTTCATGTATTTTATGTCAACAGTGATTTTTAGAAATTGAATCAGTCTCCATATAAAATAAAGCAAGATATTCCATTACATGCAATTATTCCTATAGACTTGAATATAACTTATTTTTGAATGGTAGGAAATTCATATTATTCCTACTCTATGGAATAATTAAGAAATAAATGGTTGTGATAGTATTTATTTTTCCTTCAACTAGAAAGAAAGAATCTAATTATAGATGACAAAATCTTGAATAGAAATGTCATAAAATTATGAAAAATTAAAGTCATTATGAGTTAACTGAAATAGTCATTTTTGAAGGTCACCAAATGAAATCTCTAAAGCTTCCTTATCTGTTAAATAAAATGTATTTGCACTCAAAATGTTTCTCCAGCAATGGTATAACCAAACCACTTCCATGCCAAATAGCTTCTTTGATTAATTCAAGTAAATATTTAGGAACAGAAGTTATCACATTGTATAGAAATATCTACCCACCACTCTAGAAATTAAATCTGAAATCATAAAGGATTGAGATTAATAATTAGCTTTCACTAAGTTGCCATAAAGAGGTGAAACCTTTCATGTGGGCATAGTTATAGAGATTTGGTCGCTGAGAACTTGTGATTAAAGGTGTTCAGATCAAAGTCCTTTCCTCCTCTTCCTTCTTTTTCTTCTCTGTCTCCTTCTTCTTCTTTTCCTTCTCCCTCTCTCTCTTCCCTCTTCCTCCTTCGCCCTCTCCCACTCCTATTCCTGTCTTCCACGAATACACATATTTCAACACATATTCCTGACATGGGGTACTGTGCCACCACCAACCCAAGTCAATGAGGATAAGAAACATAATCTGAAATGTATAAAATCAGAAGTCAAGTTTAATCTTTCCCCCTTTTAAGTTAATTTTATAAAGTATTTTTTCATATTAATAGGAGACTGTCACAGCATGCTCTCATTTATTATAGGGGATAAGATTTACTGGAAAAAATCTAACCAACATCACCCTAATGAAATGATTGATTAAATTAATATTATATTAGGACAAATCTACTTTAAAATATCAGATATAGTTCAATACAAGGCAAAATATCACCTCTATAATTTCGTATAAAAGACAGCAGCATACAATCTGTTCCTCAAGGAAATTGACCTATAATTGGCAGTATTGTCAATTTCATAAATGATTTAAGAAGACTATAGAACAAATTTCAACTCAAACTGCATGATATAATATTTACTTTGTCCCCTGTATACCATCTTTGTCTGGTTCCCAAAATGACTTGTATTTTATCATTTTTTTAATTAACTTTAAGTAGTTGTGTGGGACTTGCTGTTTGACAAAGCAGTATATTAACAGTGTATAGTGAGTTTTCTTTTTCTTTTTCCTCTCCTGAAGTTTGAACTCTGGGTCTGGGGGTTGTCCCCGAGCTCCTTTGGATGAATGCTAGAACTCTATCACTTGAGGCACAGCAGCACTTTCTGATTTTTCTGAGATTTAATTGGAAATAAGAATATCACAGACTTTGTTGCCTGGGCTGGCTTCAAACCTCAATTTTCTGCCTGCTGATTATCTAGGATTACAGCCGTGAGCCACTAGTGCCCTGCTTAATAAAATGCACCTTTTTTTTTTTTTTGCCTAGTCCTGGAGCTTGAATTCATGCCTTGGCAACGTCCTTGAGTTTTTTTCCTCATGCTAGTACTCTATGACTTGTGTGATAGTGCCAATTCTTGCTTTTTAGTTTATGTAGTACTGAGAAATCAAACCCAGGGCTTCACACATGCAAGTCAAGCATCTACCAATAAGCCACATTCCATAGCCAATACAATGCATCTTATGATCATTATCCCTCATCCTTCTCAATCCTATCTCATAGCTCAATTTACATGAATTTGTAGAATACTCACTGTCTCTTAATGTCATATATAGGCACTCAGAGGACATATCACAGGTCATATTTTCTTGATAGTCTTATTCATCAACATACTAAAGTTGTGCATTATAGAATTCTGTGATTTTGAATTCTAAATTATCACTCAGATTAACCCACTACTATTCTAAAATTTTTCCTAATGTTAATGCAAATGCAATCTGTGATTCTTCGATAAAGTCCAATGATTCTTAGAGTGTTAAAGAGTTGTAGTAAGAACATCACCTTCAGTTCAGGAACATTTTATCATTACTACCCTCTCAAAATACTCAAATATTTATTAATAGTCATTTCCTGTCATCATTTCAACCTACTCTCCCTTTGAGCAGCTATTATTTCATATTCTACCTTTACAGATGTGCCCATTTTAAAAACCTCATATAATTAGAAAATGTAGTCTATTTTATCCATTTCTCCCATGTAATATCACTGTTTCCAAAGTAAGTCCCTGTAAATTTTTCTCATGGATAGAGCATATTTTTTGCATGCATGTGTATATTGGAATAACATCCTCAATGAGCATTTCCATGTTTTATTATATGATATTATGAAGGGTTTTGCTATGTATATTCTTGTACATGTGTCTCATTGGACATATGTTGTAACCTATTTTGTATATAAAATTATAATTCAAAATACTGGATCATAGAGACAATTCTATGTGTAATGTCTTAAAGATTTCCAGTATATTTAAGAAACTGACTATATCATTTTAGGTGCCAAGCACCAATGTATAAGGATTGTAATTTCTTCATAATGGTTGTGCAGGGCTATTTTATTCTTTCTATTTCCACTAATCTCTATATGTATGTAATGTCTAGGTATGGTATGATCTTTCCATATGTTCCTTGATTGTTATTATATTACTATAGAGATATGTATTTGGATTTTTGGATAACATATTCAGGATGGTTAAAGTATTTCATTGGCATTAATATGCTCTTAATATATTTCTGATTCAAGTCTATTTAAATAAATATATATGTGTACACACTACATGTACATATGCATATAGTCATACTTATATGTGTATATATTCAAATACATATATGTATACATATATAAGAATATACAGATGTGTACATACATGTATATATACAGATACATATATTATAATTTTTATTTGTCTGTAAGTTATTGGCTCATGCCTGTATTTCTAGGCACTCAGGAGGCTGAGATCTGAGCATCATGGTTCAAAGCCACCCTGTGCAGGAAAAGTCTATGAGACTTTTATCTCCAATAAACCACCAGAAAGCCAGAAGTGATATTATGGCTCAAGTGGTAGAGCTCTAACCTTGAGTGGAAGAGCTGAGGGACAGAGCCCAGGCCCAGGGTTCAAGGCCCAGAACCACCACCACAACCAGCAACAAGGAAAAGAATACTGACTCAAAAAGCAATAGTATTAAACACTCTTAAAGATAGGATCAAGTCTAACATTTTAGAATTATCTTAGATACCAGCAACTTTCGAGTCCAATGAGCCATGAGCCCTCAGAATGTTGACTGAATTTCTTAGTTTATTTACACAATCATTATAAGTATGCATTTTCTCATCTATCTTTCTTTCATTTCACCACAGAATGTGTATTTATCCTTTATGTCATACTTGAATACCAAAGCCTTTGGAAGATAGTTATTAATTGGTGCATATTAATTATATGAAGATATTTTACTGCAATATCTTACATTCTCACATATTGATGAAGGGCCTGATTAACCCGTTTCTGGCTTTCTCCATTTCCATTGCCCTTTATATTTCAACTGTTTTCTTTGAATTTCTTTATGCTACCTTCACACATTGTCAAAATGTATTAAAGTGCTATTTACTCACCATCATTGAAAATTATACAATGCTGAATATAAAAGCAAACATCTAAATAAATGGAGATAATTTTTGTCGATTGGAGGATACAATTCAGAAAAGATATAAATTGTCTCTTCCCCTTTTTTTGGTCATTCATGGGGCTTGAAATCTGGTCCTGGCATTGTCCTTCTGCTATTCATTTCAAAGTGAATGCTCTACTCATTGAGCAACTGTGCCACTTCTGGTTTTCTGGTGGTTAATAGGACATAACAGTCTTACAGACATTCCCATTCCAGCTAAATTTCAACCACAGTCCTCAGATCTCAGCCTCCTATGCAGCTAGGATTACAAGCATAAACCAACAGCACTCAGCTTCACAGTTTTATTTATGTTTATGACAATTTCTAAGAACACCTGACTAGCACTCTTTGAGTCATTCACAAAGAAAAGTAATCTGGAATATATTTCTCTGTCCAATATTAAAGCTATTAGTGTAAAATTGTTATATTTGTAGAGGAAAGATTATCCAGCTCAATCGGTCTGTAGGGCACCAGATTAGATCCACATAAATATTATCAAGGAATATTTAATAAGGGGTAAAACCAAACATTTGTGGAATGATGTTCTGTTTAATAAGTGATGATACATTAGGAAGTATTTGGGAAAATTAAAAAGTGAACATTGACTTAAACATAACAATTTATTCAAATGTTAACTTCAAGCAGGATTAAAACGTGGCATATAAAACAAAAAGAGATGGAAATATACAGCAACGGAAGATGTTTTGACAATTTTGAGATTTGGCATTAAAATTATAGGAAAGGAAAATGAAAGAGTTGAACTCATTGAAAGTGTAAAACAATTTAGCCTATGAAAGTTCATATACAAGTGGTGAGCAGGTGTGTCATGTATCTCATCCTAGCTACTTGGGAGGCTGTGATTTGAGTTTTGCTGTTTGAAGGCAGCCCACAAAATAAACTCCCTGATAATCTTATCTCTGATTAATCAGCAAAAAAGCCAGAAGTGAGGCATGACTGAAAGGGTAAATTGTTAAAAAATTGCAACAAATCTCAGGGACTCTGAGTTCAAGCCCCAGGACCAAACAAGTTTGAATCAACTTGATATAATGTAACGGTTATAAATTTTAACAATTAAATCAATGAATATTACACATTCCCACAGAAATATAATTGGAAACAAAAGGCATAATTGTTTTCTTAAAACAAGTAATGGAACCATGAATTTCTTTCACTTTACAATTCATGTTTTATGTAACTTTAATTAGCAGACTTCCAGGACTAAAACTAAATATATTAATTGTATACCACAAGAAGAAAAGTGATTATAGTTAAGAATAGATATTTAATCCTAGCCAGAAGATAAGTTTTTGAGCATTCTCTCTAAAAAGAAATGTTACATGCAGAAATTAATGGATATGATGTAGCTTTATTATTACACAACATATAAATGAATGGGATTATCAAGCAATATTTCATAGCTATGTAAAAAATAATTGTGTAGCTAGGAGTCAGTGGCTCATGCTTATAACCCTAGCTACTAAGAAGGCTGAGAGCTGAGGCTCATGGTTCAAAGCCAGCTTAGGCAGGAAAGTTCATGAGACTCTTATTTCCAATGGGCCACCAGAAAACTGGCAGTGGCTCAAGTGGTAGAGCACTAGTCTTGAGCTGAAGAGCTGAGGGACAGTGTCCAGGCCCAGATTTCAATCCCCACTACCAACAAAAATTAAAAATAAACAGTTACAAATAAACAAATATTTTGAAATAAATGTTAAAAATATATTCTAACAATTTTTAAATCCTTACTAGGTATACTAGTTTATATAAATATAAAGAATTGCTTTCTGGATTAGTTGTCATTGAGTCAAATTTGTAAATCACACATTTGTCACTCAATTCATATTTGTATATTTCTATACTTACATACTTTAAGTATAATTAAGTGATAAGTGAAAGGCAATTCTGTTTTAGGAATCTCCCTTGGCTTTCTATAATTAAGCCTCCTATCCTAAAATCAATATGCCCTCCAAAATAGTCAGACGTTTCATCTCATTGGAGAAGAAAAGTATAAGCCATAATCATTGCTAGAACAAGTAACATTTGACATGTATTTCACTTAGTTTAAGAACCAAAACATTCAAATCATCTTAATAATGCCAGTAATAGCAAAATGTCTTCTGAGCTTTTCAGTCTTTAAGGAGATGAAAATCTTTAATTATACATCTATTTTTTTCTACATTACATCCTATATCTTAGGAAGATATTTTTGGTAACCCTCTGTTCCTGATTAGAAGACCGGAACAAAGGCAATAATGAAAATAGCCAAGGAAAATACTTGAAAACTATTAAAAAAGCAATCACAGACACTCTTGTTTTCATCAATTTCAATGAGAATGTACGGAAAAGTATCACGTTTTGTTGCATTTAAAGAGCAATAATTAAACTTTAATTAGCAGTGAAGAAGGGAACAGAAAACTTTGAAGACAGCTTGACTTTGAACAATTCAACACAAGCATAATGGATTTATCTTGTTTTTCGATGCAGTTGCCAAAATAATAGAGAACAACATCCAAAGGCAGGAAAACACCTAAATCAAAGCAGTAAACTTTTGTCTATAAAATAGTTTTGAGGGTCTAACTCTTTCAAAGTCAGGCTTGCAAAGAGGAAAGTGTATTTGCTTTGGAGTGAACAATAAAAATATAAAAATCCTCTATTAATGTTTATCATATTTTGATTAGGACTTCTTGTGTTGGAGAAGAGTAAAGTTATGAGAAAGTTCAAGATAATTTGACTATTCCCCAATATCATTATTATTTATCAGCTGTAGCTATGGAAGTAGTCTTGATTACTCTTAATATCATTCTTCTTTACATTTAGAAGCATTGTTTGTTTCTGGGTTATAAACTGCAAACACTTGAGTGTTAATAAAGGGTCATTTCTTAAGAGTGGAAAGATGCTGTGCAAAGAAACCTAAAATATCAAAGTCTTGGAATAGTAGAAACTATTTTCTAGCTATATCACAATCTGCAGATGTAGATTTTGTTTCAAATTGTTCCAGGGGAACGATTTTTGTTATCTTCTTTTTGACCATCTAGTGATCCTATTCCATCCTATACCATCCTGGGATACCTGTACATTTACTGGATTCTCTAATTGCTGTTGGAAAGTTAGGAGGAATAGAAAATTGAGTTTTTGTATCTGTTTTACCTTATTTTTTTATTACATTAACAACTGTAACTCAAAATGACATAAAAGAGGAAAAGAGAAGGAGAAATCTAGATATCTTTTTCTTCCTCATCTCAATCACAAGATCTGGATAATTATTGTGGATATTAGATCCAGTGCTCTAGAGTGATTAAACACATCTATAGAAATAGATAACCCCACAAGTGATCACATGGAGAATGCTTATTTATAAAAAAATTGTAATATCGCTCTCTGCTCTTTTCTAGCTCTCTCTGCTCTCTCTCTGCTCTAGCTTTCTCTGCTCTCTATGCTCTTTTTTAGCTCTTTCTGCTCTCTGCTCTCTCTGTTATTTTCTAGCTCTTCTCTCTCTCTTACCCAGCTCTCTCTCTTTCCCAGCTCTCCCAGCTCTCTTTCCCATGCCTTTCCCCACCGCATTGAATACCAAAATGGCCTGGTGCCAGTCGGAATGCTCCATGTAGTACCTGTGTTACCTAGGCAACTTGGACACCTGGAAGAGGTCACATCTGAATTTGATGTGGCAATACCTTTCTCCACACATAAGGCCTAATTCAAGCCCAGACACTCTCTCTCTGTTCTTTTTTAGCTCTCTCTGCTCTCTCTGCTCTTTTCTAGCTCTTTCCTCTCTTTATTCTAGCTCCCTTCTCTTTCCTAGCTCTCTCTCTTTCCCACTTTTCCCAGACACGCTCTCTCTCTGCTCTTTTATCACTTTTTCCTCTCTCTTTCCTCTCTTTCCCAGCTCTCGCTCTTTCCCAGGCCTTTCCCAGCCACGTGGAGTGCCAACTTTGCCTGGTCCCAGCAGGTCTACTGAATAAACCTACCCTTTACCTGAAAAAAAACGTAATATCTTCCAATAGGAAATGTTATCAATTTGTTTAGTTCTTGTTTAGGATTTGTTGAATTCTGGTGTGCTATAGCCAGCTATCATATATATATATATATAAAAGAATGGTAAGAAACTAGCATCTTAATATATTCTAATATTAGCTTAGTTCTGCCTGTGTTATATGTATGAGGCTGTATTTGAGTTTTGCCTCATTTTCACATGCTACACTCTTCCAACACATAAGTTGAAAGAAGACTCTCTCTGGAAATATGCTATTTTTATAGCTAAGGAGAAAAAGACACAGATAATGAGATAGAAATCTTCCCCTAGAAATAGCCTTTCACCACTTCTGGTTCACTTTTGTAAGCTGAAGTAAGTCACATGACCCATCTTGACACTGCAGAGTAGAGGTAAATCTCACCTACAGGAAGCTGATTCAGGACATAGAGTAATATGCCAAGATATGCAACACTTGAGATAAAGAGGAAAAAAAGAGAACCATAATACAATCAATCATACTTGTCATCACATGTCTCTGCAGAAAGGATGCAATTATGTTCCTTATTTTCTAAAACAACTGAGATCTTCAAATCATGTCTTTTATGTTTGGAAGTTACAGAAATTAGAGAACATTTTGATACTGAAACAGCATAAAATTTCAAAGAAAGTTGGAGTAATCACTTCAATACTACCTTTTGTTCTCCAAGAAAAGAAACCATTTTATAGACAATAATTTGTAATTTCTTAACTAGTATTTTATTTTTCCAGAAATGGATTTTGTTAATATATGTGATTATCCTCCAGAATAAATGTCTTCATTTATCTGCATCTTGTGCAAACAGCAAGTCAATTAGATGTAAGTGGGAGTTCATCAGTAGCACTTTTTAAAAATGCAAAAAATGTGGACAGAGAGCCAATATACATATTTTTCCACCATCACTTACTACATCCTCCTTCTTCCTTCCTAGGGAACACACCCAATCAATAAAAAGGCGTACATATTTGGTTCTTGACCTGGAAAGTGGAAGCAGAATGTTATGGATGTCTGGGATGACAGTTAATAGTGTTTTACATAATAATGTCACATACAACAGCCCTAAGAGTCCTGCAGGTCTTAACACTACTTCCTTAGTGATGTGATCGGAATGTCAGCCTTACTGGACTTAGTATTGTTTTCCACTTCCTTTCTTATCACTTGTCCAAAATTGTAATACATATTAACCGAATGAAAAAGTAATGTCATCTTAAGAAATTCTTATTGCAACAAGACATTATGTCGAAAAAAGAACTTTACAACTTTGGCGGTGGATGGGTGGGGAATCGGAGGGCAGGGATGGTAAGGGTAAACAAAGGAGGAGGCAAAAATGTTTGATAAGAAATGTACTCATTACCTTGCTCATGTAATTATAACCCCTCTGTACTGTATTTTCACACAAAAAACTTAACATAAAAAAAGAAAGTCATTTAGGGCTCTGGGAATGTGGTTTCATGGAAAAGTTATTGCTTAGCATGCATGAAACCACATAAACAGAAAAAGAAACACTGGAAGTGGTGTTTTGCCTTAAGTGGTATAATGCTAGCCTCGATAAAAAAAATGAAGCTCAAGGACAGTTCCTTGGCCCTGAGTTCAAGACCCAGGACTGTCAAAAGAGTCATTTAGCTAGGAAATGCAAAATAAAGAACCCATACTTGGAATATATAATTGCTCCTTCCAACTGATACCTATCAATAGTCCTTAATTCATGTACTTTACCTATATTAGAATACTGTGTTGAACAAAAAAAAGTTTTGTTAATAGGTCATGGCAATTAAGACCAAGAATGTGCTTAGATATCAGTGAAGATTAATCCTGGAAATTTAAAGATTCCAGGCTCTTGAGTGGGCACTGCTAATCACAATCAGAAGAGTAGTATAAGTGAGATTTGGAAATCTTTTTGGTAAGTTATGGCACCAAAAAGGCAGAGGTTAATTGATAGTTTTGACAGAAGGACTAACTCCAGATGGAAGGTATAAATGATAATAATAACTAAGTTATACCATAAACTGTTCTAGAGAACCATTTTTGATTATAAATAACCAAATAACTTAGGCTAGTCCACAATCTCTGTGTGATAAGTTGTATATACTTCTATGCTGCTCTTTCATACTTGATCTCCTTTGCTTTCTACAAATCTGTCTTTCTCTATTTCTCTATGAACAATTTCTGATACTAAGTCCACATATGCAGACAACAGAGGATGCTAATGTAAGAGTGCCATAGGTCATGAGTCATTAATGTAAGAACATGGAAAAAGAGGACATATTTATTGCTACATCCATTTTATTGAAAAGCTGCAATGTCACATCATTTGATTCAAATTTCCATTCTTTGTCAACATAGTGTCATTAAGTGTACATAAATGCAAATATGATCTGGGTGCTGGTGACTCACACTTGTAATACTAGCTACTCAGGAGGTTGAAACCACAGGATTGTGGTTCAAATCCAGCCTGGTCAGGAAAATCCATGAGAATCTTATCTTCAATTACGACCAGAAATCTGGAAGTGGTGCTGTAACTTAAGTGGTAGAGCCCTCAACTTGAGCTGAAATGCTGAGGGATAGCGCCAGAATCAGAGTTCAAGCCCCATGACTAACAGAAAAAGTTCCTCAAAAGGCACGACGAAGTCAATACTAATCTTCCCAAGCAGAGAACATAATTCCAAAATAATTCAGTGCACCTTCTTTTGCTGAGTTAAGTTATGGTTTCTTTGCTGAATATATTCTCTTCTTTTAAAAATTTGTCGAATATTAGCTTTATAATAAACTTCATCTAACATGTCTTGGTTCAAAAGAGAAATGCATACAATTGATCTCACTTGGATTTATTACAGTCTCAAAGCCAACAGGCAGAAGAGTCTGTCAAACTCTTATCTTTAATTAAACACCAAACTAGCCAGAAGTGGAGTTTTGGCTCAAGCAGTAGAGTACTAACTATGGTGGCAGGAGGGCAGGAAAGACAACTATTCAGGGACAGGGGCCAGACTCTGAGTTCAAGCACCAGAACCAGCACAAACTAAACAAACAAGCAAGCAAAAAACGTCCACATATTTATTTTGGACCATCCTTAAAGCACTGGTTTGAAAACAGGCTCCTTTTGCTGATCATACTCACTGGATCCTGATTTTTGGAATCCTTATTGCTATGGTGAACTCAGGACCAGATTAAAGTAATGGATAACTGAATCCTGCAACAAGACAATCATGTCAGGAGTGAAATATTGAGGCATAAGTTACCTTTAAACCTACATGTCTTTGTTTCTTTGCAGTAGAACACTTTTAAAACAACCTTATTTCCTTTTTATCTATGTTGGCCTTCAAATGGCATATTGTTTCCTTTTGTAATACTCTTAACTAGAAATTTGCAAACAAGTTTTATGTGAGTAAAGAACACACTCGAAAAAGTCAGGGACAGAGTTTCCTTCAAGCTTTGAATTCTTTTCTTGTACAGTAAAGCGAGCGCACAAATTAAGTTGAACTTGTCATTTCTCTATGTTCAATTCCTCTCTTGGAATCAGTTTCCACTTCCAGTAACAGTTCCTTCCAGTTACTTCAAGTAACAATCTATGGCGCTGCTCCAGGTAAAATGAACGTTTTGTGGCTTCATTGAAATAGCACAAGTACATCTTTGTACATGAGATAAAGCGCTTCAGAAACAACTTAGTCATGAGAAAATACGGAATTTAAATCACTTATAAAACATTATACATGTACATATAGCCATATAAAATGATGTTAAGTGAAATGGACTCCAAGATAGTACACAACTTGATTTTTCTTTATTGTTACCTAACAGGTACTATGTGATTTTTTTTTCTCTTCTATTTTCTACCACTATGTTATAACCCCTGTTTTTACTGTATTTGATGTCGGTGATCTGCATCTTGCATATACCTTTTTCTAATGTGGGGAGGGGAAGGGAAATAATAAAATGCTGAAAGAAGAGTACAGTATGATCCATTGTAACAATGAGTTCTACAAGACGCTATGTAGAAAATGAACTTTATAACTTGGGGAGGAGAGGGGGGATTTGGGGCAGCGAGGAGGAAAGGGAAGACGGGAAAAACAAAAGAAGAGTTAACAATTCTTGATAGATTATGTACTAATTAACTTACATATATAACTCTAACCCTTCTGAACAACATTTTTACAATAAAAACATGAAAAACCATTATCCTGGAGTACATTAAGTTCAAATTTCCTAAGTGCTCTATAAATTAAGACCAATTTTAAGTGAGAAGAAGGTTCTCAGAAATATGTGTGTGTGTGTTGTACATTTTTTCACAAGTGTGCATAAGTTTACAGTAGGAGAAACAATATGAATAATAGGAGAAAAAGAAGTTCTGTGTTTAAGTATGGTTGTTCAATACAGTATAGAAGACTCTGCAAATAAGACAAATTTGTAACAATAAAGCCAAGGCCAGTATGTATATCTATGGGAGTGATGTAGAGAAAGCATTACTACTCAGTGGAACATGAAGGATGAGGCCACTCTGTTTCTTCTTCTATCTCTAAATCATGGCAACTAATCATGAAAATTTGTAAAAACTAGAATGGAAGAATAATTCTAGTTTCAAAGCAAATCATATATAAGAGCATGGACTTAACTGGAAAAAGAAAGCCATGTGGTGAGAGCAGGAATTATACTAGCAATGAACTGGTGGCTAAGTTCACATATCTTTTATTTCTTTACTTTTCTTTTCCTTTGGTATTTGTGGGGCTTGAAGTCTGGGCCTGGGCACACTTCCTCTACTCTTCACCTTAAGGCTAGCAGTCTACCGCTTGATCCACAGTGCCACTTCCAGTTTTCTGGTTGTTAATTGGAGATAAGTGCTTCAGAAACTTTCCTACTTGTGCTTGATTTGAACTGCAATCCTCAGATCTCAGCCTCCTGAGTAGCTAGTATTATAGGCGTGAGCCACTGTCATCCGGCTTAAGATCACATATCTAACAGTGTACACTCAATGTATGTAATGTGTATGGTCATCTATCTTTATATGAATTCTTAAGTTAAAAATCTGGGCTACAGGTTAGACTTTACACTCACAAAACTGTTTCAAGTTTAAAAAATGACACCCCTGGAAATATAAAACCTAAGAATGTAAAGGATTCTGGGAAGTTCAGTTTGCATCCAGCCTGAGAAAAAAAAGTATTTG
Source organism: Dipodomys merriami (assembly GCF_024711535.1). Classification (NCBI taxonomy): domain Eukaryota; kingdom Metazoa; phylum Chordata; class Mammalia; order Rodentia; family Heteromyidae; genus Dipodomys; species Dipodomys merriami. The sequence goes on along the minus strand of NW_027202976.1, from coordinate 25,484 downwards.
CCACAATACCTATAATTAACCAGGCTAACCTGCATTGTAAGAATGTCTGAAGTGATGGAATACTAGGTATGAGCAAGACTGCTGAATAAGAGCTTGAGGTTTTGGCATACATACACGCAAGCATGCACATACACAGAGGCACATATATGTGTAAACACACATATGAAACAACTCTCAGAATGTGTAGAAAAAGTTGGAAAATAACAGTAAATATGTCCTGAGTAAGACTACGACAAGTGATAATTTTTATATTAGAAAGTCCTCAAGTGAACTTTCCCCCAAAAAGCTTAAGAATATTACAAAGATAGGGACCAGAGATACTAAGAAAGTCAAGTAATCACTATTAAAGGGATCAGATCCATGGAGGAATGAATCAGAGAACCCTGCAGGTGCATCTGAAAATGTTCATATCCTGTGTCAAATGTTAGAACGTCTTTGAAAATTGTACATAAACAGTCAAAGCAGTCAGTCTAGTGGATAAGATCATCGGAGAAGTTCAGAATTGCTAGCCTGTTTCTAGATTAAATAAACCAACAAACTATGGCAGGGCAATGTGATACAAGCCTGGAATTCTAGCACTCAGACTAAGATAGGAGATTAGAGAGTGGAATTACATAGCGATACCTTCCCTGGACCAGGTAGTATAATTTGTCTCAATAAAACAAGCCAAACAACAAGAAAGGAATACCCAGTTGGAAGTTTGGGCTAATTTTTTCACTATGTTTTGATAAGTCAAGTTTCCTAGTGAAATGCAACTCATATATCATCCTCACTTCTGTTTTACATGCTCTCTTCATTACAGAACATTGCTAGATGCAAAATAGCTCATGATTCCCAATCGAAAATTTGAAAAAGTAAGCACCATTCTGTTGGATTCTAAAGAAATGATGAAGGATTACAAAAGCTTCAGCCTGGAGAAATAGCAAAGTTCATCTAATGTATGACTTTGGAGACCTGCCTAAATTAGAATTTAGATTTGAAATAAATGCTTTTTGTTTGTAATTTCATATTCTCTAGGATACTACAAAAATGTTTTCAAGTAGAAGATTTAATTTAGAAATTCACAAATGGTTCTGGCATTCTAATTGCCTAGAATATTCTTTCAAGTGAGGTATAATAAGAAATTAGTTAATACATAATTCCAACAGTTCATGTATAACATGATAATCTGAATAATCTAGACAAAGTTGCCAACAAATGGATGCTATTAATATATAAATTTAGAAAAAGATCAATTTTTTGAGGCTTTGGTGTAACATTGTATGAATAGAGTAATTGTATGACATCTTTTTTCTTCTACCTATACATAACACAGGAAGAAATTTCCTTACGTACCTCGTAATTACTCATACAATGAGGGAAAAAAAGCTAGGTTTAATGCTTGTTTATATTTTGTTTTTGTTGTTTAGTTTATGCTAGGGCTTGACCTCTAGGTCTGGGCACTGTCCCTGAGCCTGTTTTTGCTCAAGGCTACTGCTCTACCACTTGAACCTCAGTGCCACTTGTGTCTGGCTATTCCTTATGAGTTTATTGGAAATAAGAATATAAGGAACCTTGCTACCTGGGTGGGTTTGATCCATAATCTTCAGATCTTAATATTCAGATATTCTGATCTCCTAATCTTCAGATCTTAATATTCAGATATTCTGATCTCCTGAATATCTACGATAGATAAAAATAATACATAATAAAATTAATATAAAATAATAATATAAATACTATTTGCAAGTGTTCGGATCTCAAGAATACCACTGGAGGAAAAATGATGCAGAAAAGTTTAGTGTAGTGTTCTTTGCACAATTGGGAGGGCATCACAGCAGAAGTGTAGTATTTTTTTCACAATAGTGATAAGCTAGTCATGATGTGAATTTAGGCAATTTTAAGGTGCGCCTTACAAGTTGCAAACTGTTGGGCTAGGATAAAAATTTGGAATTGATTGTCATAGAAATAATAGCTTTTTCTGATGAACAAATGTTTACTCTTCAGGAATTAATTATTATAGATAGGTCATAGTTTTATCTTCTACCAGAATGTGGCTATTTTTTCTATTCACTTTTACATATGTAACATCACATTGGAAATTTCATCTATTGCAGAATTAATTAAAATGCAAACAGATACTGTTTTAAATGTCTCTGGCATGACATGATCAGAATTTGAAAATGATTAGTTAGTAGTCATCTGAATTTTGAAGAATACATATATTCTGTCGTTGTAACAATTATTCAGTTTTAAAAGTTAGGAGTTTCCGTAGAATTAAACTTTTCTGTTTTAATATGAGGTAATGGTTTTTTCAACATAAAGGCAAATATATTGTGAAGATATTGTATAGTTTGATAACATTCAAGTTGATGACCCTCTGATAAAGAAAGGGGGAATAGAGTGGTATTTACTATACCAATACAGTGAAATTATATTTTATGTAATTTATTTTTTAATTTAATTTTATTGTCAAGGTGATATATAGAAGGGGTTGCCGTAATTGTAAGATGGTGAATACATAACATGTAGAACTTTTTATCCACTACCTCACTTTTCTAACAGTTTTCCTTTACCCCAATACCCTTCCCAAGTTGTAATGTAAATTTCCATACTGTTGTCCTGTGAGCATTGCTATTACATTGGTTTATACTTTGTCCTTTGTCACGCCATGTTGTTGTTCCTCTTCCCTTCCCTAATTATGATAAATATATATACAATAACACATTATACTGAAATCAAATACAGCAGGGGACAAACCATAGGGGAAAACACAAAAGAAAAAGGAATCACAGAGTACATTAAAAACAACAACCACGAAGAAAACCTTTGTTTCCATATGTAGGAGTTCATTTTGTTCATCATCTTCTTATACATAGCTACTGAGCCATTCTGCTCATCTGCTAGGACTATCCTAGATATTTCCTACTTGTTGCAAATTAGGGAAACCATGGAATCTCTTTCTTTGTGTCTTGTTTATTTTACTTAGTAGGATTTTTCCATTTCCATATGAATTGCAAGCATAGAATTCCACAGTGGATATATTTATCACATTTTGTCAATTCGTTCATCTCCTGAGAGGCATATTGATTTAAAACATGATTGCATGTAAGTATCACTTAAGGTCATTCAAAAATGACAAATGCCACCTCCCCAGATATTCTAAAATCATGATTTTAATGAAGATAGGATTTCATGGTGGTACAAGTGTGATATCTGGATGAATCTAATGTATATCTTGCACTGAATTAGACAGGAAGATATCCAATATCATAGGGGTTAAAATGGTAGTGACAAAATATTCTCTTGAGTATGAAAGAGGAGGCTTCCAGAAGTATGAATTAGTTCATATAATTTTGAAAGATTTAGTAATGCAAGCTCAAGTATGTCTCTTTAAATAAAAATTATGTAATTGCTAGGGCAAAAGATGGGGAGGGAAAAGAAAACGACTGACAGGAGATCATTTTCCCAAGTTAGAGTATAAAAAGACGTAATCTACAACTTCCCAGTTAAAAAGAGAGTAATATACTATGTCCCACTTAATTTAGGTACATGCAAAAAATTTACTTGGGTTTTTCCTACTTTAACCCACCAAAATAAGTGAAGTCTTATAAGAAAAATTATGTTATTTACATTACTTCAACCTGAACACTAACTGTGATGAGCCCTCTTTTTCTCACTTTGCACTTGGAAAATAGTCCCTAAGTTGATGATGATGTGGCTGATTAGAGTCAGAGTTAGGGGCTTCTACTTGTACAATTATCACCAAAGAGTTTAAAGCAGTTTTTCCCCAAGATACCCAACTACTTTTTCTTAAGCTGTACTTTGAACACACCCTCACACCTGAGCACATAATTTGAAATTATACTTCAGCATTTCCTTGGCACATTCTACTTTGTGCCTTTCGCTTTTTTGCACATTCCTTTTGAGTTCATAGTTGCTCTCTTTCCATTTCATCTTAACAAACTGCTAAGAACATTGTTCAAATACCACTTCTTGTTTGCACAAGACCAGTCTATGTACGAAAGTACTTTGTCCATATTAAGCAATAGGGTAGTACTCACTCTTTGAGGAGAAAAGTTCCACAGTGTAACCCTATGCTCACATTAGAGAATGTAGAATTTAAAGCATTTTGAGAAAAACTGATATTAGAATTGAAAGTCTCCTTAGGTCAATTTCCATGGGGCTCATTAGGTTTCCCATGAGAAATATAAATAGCCACAAAATCTAAAGCTAATTAGTAAGTATCCGAATTAACACTAGATCCAAGATGTTGTGTTAGTAAAAGTCAGCATTGTAGGTGAATCCTTCCCTACTTGCCAATGGGTATGAGAAAATGAAAGGAAGGCATTACAGCAAAATGTTTTACCTTTTTAGGCATTCAGTCGTACTGGTGAGGGTAAAATCTGAACTCTCCAATTCAATAAAAGTTTGAAGTTTATAAAAGCATTCCCTACATATAAGAATTTGTGGCAGGATGATTGACAGGGTTATTTCACCATGGAGATATCCCTAACAAGAACTAGAGTTAAATGGAGTATATGGCAGTTATGATGTGTCAATGACTATTGAGGCATTTTCTATTCTAAAGAAGAATCAATTTGAGGAGTCTTCAGTCACATCAGTAATGCTGTTTGTTCAAGCTAATACTTAGTGTTACTTGGCTTACATTTATAACGAATAGGCTGATAAGACATCCAAACATATCTAAAAATATTTCAATAAAATCCCAAACTGATGTGGATACATGGGCCATACATTGGAACTGTAGGACAAATTAGGCTTGTCTGTGCTGTAGTTCAATCTACAAACTCCTGAATAAACAAAGTCTTCAAAAATATTCACACAATACCTATGAGTAAAGTTCATGACAGTTATATCTGTATAATTTTTCTAAGTTCAGGATAAAAGCATTGGTTCCCAACATTTAAAATCAACAGGATCTGTTGAATTTATGGATCCAGAATTTTATGGCTTCATATTCATATCCCAAAATTTTATCAATATGACTTTCACCAAAACAATGATCTTATTGAACTTGTCTATGTCCTTTTACTTTTCAAATCCAAATAGCATATTTCTTTCAATATCTTCTTGCAAATTCCTTCCTTTACTTCTGTAAATCTGTGTTTGTTACTTTTTTATTTCCTTATTTATCTCTTTCTTCCAATCTTGTCTACAGTGGTGCCCACATTGCTCACACCTGTGTCAGAACTTTCCTTTTCCTTTTCCTTTCAATAATGCCCCCAATTTTATTATTCTTTTCCATATTCATGGTCGTGGATATTTTGATGATGTCTAAACAGAGCCATCTTTGCAAGTAAACTTTAGAACTATCAGATTTTTTCCCCTAAATCCATCATTTCCACCTGTGGTCCTTATAACTAAGAGTAGCACTAACAGAGTTGCCAGCCAAACCTGTGGAAGCACATTAAGATTTCTTCTTACCCTTCTACTCCCTCCCATTAGATAAGATGAATGATCCAGATTTTCTCAGTTTCTGTCACTCAAATAATTTCTATTTTTTGGGTGGGTGCATTCGTGGGGCCTGACCTCTGGGCCTGGGCGCTGTCCCTCAGTTCTTCAGCTCAAGACTAGCACTCTACCACTTGAGCCACAGCACCACTTCCGGATTTTTTCTCTGCTTATGTGGTGCTGAGAAATCGAATCCAGGGCCTCATGCATGCAAGGCAAGCGCTCTATCACTGAGCCACCTTCCCAGCCCCCACTCAAATGATTTCTATATACTCCTTTTTTATGCCCCTGACACCAGCCTGTTTCATTTACTCAACACTGTCACCTAGTCCTAAAACAACCATATCCAAAGTATGCTTTTTCCCCATAGTCTTTTCATATTGGTCCCTTCCATCACCAAATTACTCTCTTTGTAAGCACACAGAGTGAATAACTCAGACACAAATTCTAGTATCATTATTTACTCACTACATTGACAGTTGGCCTTACATTTCTCATCTATAAATTGATGTAATCTACCAGAAATAATGAAGAATATATGGGTTGACTTCTAGAGCAGGAAAAAAGAAAATTGAAGAGTCCTTACATTTTCCACCTTACCTTACAAATAAGGAAAGACTCAAATTCAGTTTGTTGGTATAAAGTCACAAATTGTTTCCTGCAGAAATAAAAATAAATTTTACCTCCTGGCTCTAAGGTATATGTCATTTTAAGGTAACTACAGTTATATAAGTGGTACTATGTAAAAATAAATAGTGTCATGTTTTTTCAGATGTATTGAAGAACATACCCTTAACATATCATTGGAAACATTGGTTATTGAATAGTATCTATAGGAGAATGTTTTTGAACTAATCATACTAAGCTGAAAACTATACCTTAGTCCATCAAAATGTGGAAATAAATAATTTTATTTATAAGAAAATAATACCACCAAGAAAAGTGTGTATACATTAGAGAGACTTCAGGAATAACATTAGGGTTTTTACTGTCTCTACCCATTTATGTGATAGTATTTCTTGATATTGAAACTCTCCTCTTGTTATTCTTATTGTATGTAATTCAACGCTATTTTTTACTATATATTTAATATGGGAAATATAGATTCAAAAATGTGTAAAGTTTTTTTCCTTTTCAATCACAATATTGTCATTATCAGGATACTCTGTGATCATCATTATCCTCATCAAAATTATTATTAGAATCATAAGTGGTAGCTATTGAAACTCTGATATGTATCTATGATTTTGCGATTATTCCTTTTGTCTTTTGATTAATAATTTTAATGTTAATCACTGTGCATGCATCCATATTAAAATTTTGAACAAAGAAACCAAAAAACTAAACCAAAACAGGTAGCTTGGCTGTTTGCTTATAACATATTATAGAATACATTTTTGAAGTATTGCAATTTCCTAACAAGTATGAATTAACTTCCTCTCTCCTCACCACTACACACAAATATTTGAGTTTGAACAGAATTATTTTAAGTAATATACTACAATATCATGTGTATATCTAAAATTCCCTTAAGAGTAATAAACGCTACATTCTATTGAAATATTAGATATTTTATTCTAGGAAACTTTTGGAAAAACATACTGTATATCTTTGAAATAAAAAGGTAAAAAAATAGTAGCATAAGAAGTTTTAGAAGGAGTCTGTCTTCAGAAATGTATATATATATATATATATATATATATATATATATAATGTGTAGAAAGACATACATTTTTAGAGATTGTCATCAGAAATACATACATATATCTAAATTTATGTGTAGAACGATGTACATTATAATGAAACAAAAATCTTGAAACATCAGGTGGACCTCTTGCAACAATGAGAAGGACAAAATGTCATGTCAAAACCAGCTTTACAATGTCGGCGTGTGGGGGGAGGGGGGTATAATTGGGTGGGGAGAGGGGGGAGGCGGGGAAGGGAGGTAAAGGGTAAACAAAGGAGGAGGCTGCAATGCTTGGTAAGAAATGTATGCATTATCCTGCCCATGTAATTGTAGCCCCTCTGTACAGTATGTTCTCAAATAAAATAAAATAAAATTTAAAAACAAAATAAAAAAAATAAAAAAAGGAAAAAGAAAAATTAGATGTCCACATAAAAACCCATAAAAAAATCTTGAAACATAATTAAAATTAAAAATATACATTAAACCAAGTGCCAGTGACTCACACCTATAATTCGAGCTATTCTGGGTAATGAGGTCTTGGAATTGTTTCTGAAACTAGCCCAGACAGAAAAGTACTTGTTAGATTCTCCAATTAACCACTAAAACCAGGAATTAGCTCTATACCTCAAGTTGTAGAGTGCTGGCTTTGAACATAAAATGGCTTAGGGACAATGCATAACCTTGCAAACAACATCTAGACCAACAAAATATATCTCATTAATTTCACAGAAGCATCTTTTACCTGCTGTGAACATTTCTTAGAAACATGAATACATGCCAATGGAAAATGTTAGGTAAAACGTATAGAATATTTACGTCTATGTTAAAGACATGACTATTTAGATTGTTTAAGATATTTAGGTAATGATTTAAAATTAAGAATAATGATAATATATTGGGACTGTCTTTTATTCTATTTTATGATAGTAATACAATATTTGTAATTAATCTGTAAAATTACTCTTGCTTGGTATTTAAATTATAATAAATGATAAACATTTTTAAATGAATTCCATAGGAAAGGATAATTTTAATGGTATTAATTCTTTTGTAATTTCAAAACAATTAAGAAAATTATTCCAAGGCTGGTTTTCTCTAAAACTATATTTATTTTCTTATTCTAATTTTCATATGTTCGTAGAAATTAAAATTCCAAAAATTCAATGGATGTTGGCATTCAGAATCATCTTCATAAATACTAATAATGGAGTCGCTTAAGTGGAATTGTTTTATTTCATTTGTTTTTGTCACAAATAAATCAAGATGATTGTATGTTTTGTTTCTTTTCACGTTATTGGCTCTTATCCTGAGAATACTTTTTTTCTAGCAAAGTAGAGAAAAGCAATTGGATTGAGCAAGTAACATATGGATATCAAAAAATGCAGATGCATAGATTTGTGTTTTCTATCATTTGCTAAAAGTTTCTTCCAGAAAAGGTTATCAATTACGTATAAGTGATGTATAATTCCTAGATATTCCAGTTATCACATACATTTTTTGATTGGGTTATCTCTGCATAAAGTATAAAAACAGACAAAAAACTCAAAATAAACAGAAATCACATCTTTGTTTTAGAAACTGCAGTTTACAAAGAATTTTTAGCCAACACCAAAAACATTAGGTATTTTGCAATTTGTAGGAAGAATTTTTAACTATAGGTTTATTTTTTTGCTGACATGAAATTCACATACAATATATTATCTCCTTTCATTGTATACATTTTAGTGCTTTGGAAGTGAATTGTACACTCATAGGTTTTCCAAGCCTAATTTTCACAAACTTGGATTTCTTCAAATAGAAATGCTATAAATTTTAGAACAGATATTAAAATAGATATAAAATTGAGGCCTTGGAGTAAAACGAGTCATTTAGCAGGTCGTAAGAACTTAACAGCGAAGTGACCTGCCAGACTCAGCTCCATCCAGGGAAAAGTCACCCAGCTCAGGCGCCAGCCATTGGAGTGGCTTTCCTCACTGGGTAACCAGAGGCAGAGGCTGCCCCTCCCTCTAGCAGCCTCAACAATCAATTGAAAAACAGAAACCCTGAGAAAGGCTCCAGGCTGGGCTCTGTGAGTTTTTTCACAAAATAGCCCCATGGAAAAGCTACTGTTTGTTGAAAGGCCTCAAATCTACCCAGAGTCTAGCCTCACCACTGCATCCCCCTCTTTTGTGATTCTCAAAGCAGATCACCCTCCCATTAAACTAATCTGGGAGGGGGATCTCAAAATTTTGGGTAAAGCAGAGCATTTTTCTGCCTGTTCCAACAAACTGACTTATGAAACCAATCAAGCCACAAGACCTCAAGCTGACCAGAGACTCCAAAAAGAGGCTGGTTACAGACAAAAGGGAGATACAGGATTCTTCCCACCCCTCCCAAAAAAATAAAAAAAATCAAAGAGCTTTTTTTTTCTTCTTCTTTTTCTTTTCTTTTTCTTTTTACTTTTCTTTTTTTGGTACCTAATATATATAAATTTTTTTTTAAATTTTTAAAAAAAATTTTTTTAAAAAAAATTTATTAATCTTTAATTTTTGTCTTTTTTGAAAAAATTATTGTTTTCCAGTAACTTTTTTTTCCTCTTATAATTTTTATTTTAGGAATACGTGAATGTGCGTTTTCCTTCTTTTCTTGTCTTCTTTCTCTTTTTCTTTCTTTCTTAACTATCTTTTTGTTTTTTGTCTAGCTCTACTGAACTTCTGACCTTTTTTCTCCTTTTCTTATCCTTTTCACCTTTTCCTCTCTTTTGATCTTCTTTATGTGACTTAGCTTTTGTCCTGCACATCCTCAGATAAACCCGTGGTTAACTAGTAGACCCTATCCCCCATTGTGTAAACACTTAATCCACAAATTTATTACTCAATTCAAAACCTCTGATACTTAAATCCCTTAATAGCAGTACTACCTCTTTATACCTATATAATATTTTAAGCATTTTTTCAGTTTTTCACTTCTCCACTATGTCCCTTCCCTCCCCTTCATATACTCACATTCCTCTCTAAATAGATGGTCTTTTAATCTCCAAAATAATATTAATTTTTACGTTTCTATTTTTTTCTGGTCTTTTTTCATTTCCTTTTCCCTTTCTTCTTTTTTTCTCTCTCTCTCTACTTGCATCCTACCCAACCTATTTTCTGCATTGGGATTAGGACATAGTTAACTCTACCTATGCCTCCCCACACCAATCTATTCCTATTTTTTACCCGCATCTCTCCCTAACCCTACTAATTTCTGGTTTTCCAAAATCTTGTCTGCGGTTCGAAGCCCATTAACATATAGTTGTTTGATGTTGAATAGATGTATCTGTTGAACTAGATTGTATCTGTAGACTATTGACTGTACAAATGCAAACTTTGATTGATGGTTGCCTTAAGATACACAAAACTGCCTTAAGATACACAAAACTGGTGCTATTTTCATCTCAAATGGGCAGAGTAAGCCGGAAAAACACCAGAAAAATGGCAAATACGGATATCTCAATTCCCAATCTTGATAAACAGGGGTCAGAACAGATAATGAATAATCCAGAGGTGAGTTCCCAAATAGCTCTACAAACACTGCTGGCAAACATGATAAATGAGAAGTTTGACAACTTACAAAGGACTCTGTATGAGCGTGAAAGGGATAGAGAGGAGGCATCCCAAAAGCTTATACAGGAATATCATAAGTGTGAGGAAGCTACTCAAAAACTGATACAGGATTTGCATGAACAACTTGCGAATACTCAAAGAGAAAGGGAGGAATGGCGTGAGCAGGCTGAGAACACTCAAAGAGAACTGCAGGAATCCCACTAAAGGGAACAACACTAATACCCCAAAACAATGAGGTATTGGCCATACCAGTCTCTCATTCCCCCAGTTCCCTGGCCCTGGAATCTAAAGTCTGTGCCTCTGTATTCTGAGCACCTGGAATTGCCTAGAAGGACCTGAGGGGCACAGCTGGGGCCAGAAGATAGACTGTCCTGTGATAAAGTACGTTTACATTTCCTAGAAACTGACCTATACTTCCAAGCCACCTTGCCCTCACCTCCCATGTAGCACTGGATCCTCCTTGCTTGGGCAGTCTTCAGTCAGCTGTCAAGTTCGAGTTGGCCAGAGCCACCAGCAATCCCCCATTCCACACTCCACTGCCAGCCTGATGAGAGGGATATGAAGTCAGAGGCCCAGTTGAGGAAAAGGATAGGACATCACATGACTGAGGCCCTCCCTTTCCGGCAGAGGAGACCCGATGCCAGCTGGCATCACTGACCCAGAATCCGCTGAAGGTGACCAAATATTGGGACAGCCAGACTTGTGCGCCAGAGAAAAGTTGGAACACAGGACTGTGGCAATTTAGGACTCATTGTAGACCCTAATAGGTGGCTAAAGCAAGGTCGGTGTGAAGGATAGGCACCATCTGAGATCAGAAAGAGGCAGACCAGCAACCAGGAAAGGGACAGAAAAAGACGAGGTAAAATTACACACACACACACACACACACACACACACACACACACACACACACACACACACACACACACACACACACACACACAAATATTCCAAGCCCTTAGAAGTTCCTGAGAACAAAACCATGAACTCCCTCTATTAGGATCACATCCAACCCATGAGAAGATGGCACTATCATACTCAGACTAACTGTAGACACATCATTGAGCCTCTCATATCTGGAATGTCTCAGAACCCAGCATGGAATTTCCTACCGCACACACTGCAATGTCAAAAACTCAGCCAACCCCTTTTTTTAATGTTGGTCATGGGGTTTGAACTCTGGGTCAGGGCGCTGTCTCCAGCTCTTCAGCAGAAGATGAGCACTCTATATTTTGAGCCACAGTGACGTTTTCTGTTTTCTGGTGGCTCATTGGATATCAAGACCCACAGACTTTCCTGCCCAAGCTACTTTGAACCATGATCTTTACATTTCAGATTTATGAGTAGCTAGGATAACAGTTGTGAGCCACCAGAGGTGCCAGACATCATCCATCTTCATATACCCAGAGAAAACCCATTTCATCAGACCACAAACTTTGACACCCAGCATCCAATCCATCCTTCATTAGGGAGAATACAGACACAACAATCCCACCCCTGCACCCATTTGCCCACTCCCTGCCTGCCATAGGCCTTGACCACTTGAATTTTTGGTAAGACACCATCCATTCTACTGTGGCTTCAAACAGGTGCAAATTTGGGGAGTTCTTAGAATGTCTGTAAAGTGAGGCCAGCACCTGGTCTCTCAATCACAGCACCCTCCCACACACACCTCCACATCTTTGCAGCGAAGATGTTTTACTTTCTTTCATTTTTTCGATTGTGAGCTTGAATGCTGGGCCTGGGTGCTGTCCCTGAGCTCTTCAGCTCAAGGCAAGTACTCTACTATTTGAGCCACAGCACTCCTTCCAGTTTTCTGGTGGTTTGTTGGAGATGAGAGTCTCAGGGTCTTTCCTGCTCAGTCCTCTTATCTCACCTCCTGAGTACCTGGGATGACAGCCATGAGCTACTGGCACCCAGCAAAACATACTTTTCAATGCCTGTCATCCTATCCTCTCAGGAGACTGAGATCTGAGGACTGCATTTGGATGCCACCCTTGGCAGCAAAGTGCACGAGAACTCTTTATCTCCAATTAAACACCCAAAAACCTGGAAGTGGTGCTGTGGCTCAAGCAGTAAAGGGCTCGCCTTGAGCTGAAGAGCTGAGGGATAGCGCCCAAGCCCAGAGTTCAAGCCCCATGACTGACCAAAAAAAATTCAGTTTTCACTAACAAGTAGGAGCAAAAATGAGAGATTGAATAGTAACTAGAGCATTATCATTATATTTATTTCTCAGTGATCATTCTTGTAATGATTAATGAGAGTTTTCAAGCCAGGTTTAGCTTAAGAGTTAGTGTTAAGTAATGGATTAGATGGCAAGTAAATTTGAAATTGTTTTAGGGTACAGGGATTCAGGGAAAGGTAGGATCATTGGAAACTACAGTATTTTTCCTGATAAGTGAATTTGAGGACAAATAATATAATACTTCATGTTAGGGAACAAGATAACTTCAGAGGTAGAGTCAAAAATTTTGTGGGAATTAGGGCAAATTGAAATGCATTTCCTGAGTGAAATTGGAGTATCCATTAGAATGATTAAAAACTAGAGTTTTTTTCTTAAACATTAGAATTGGACTATCATTAGAGTGAAAGTTAGGTTTCAGTTCCAGCTGAAGTTAGAGTTAGCCTTAGGGAAATGGAAAGTTTAGGGCCAAACTGAAAGTAAATCTTCAAATAACAAGTCTAGTTAGAATTCAGATGAATGTGAAATAAGAAAGTGCTAATAATATTAAGATTAGGGTATGATTAGTGTGAGGGTTAGTCTCAATATTCCAGTTAGGTTTCGGGTTACAAAAATGGCAAGATACTGAGTAAAACTACAAACTGTTTTTAGAAAGATGAGTTGAATCAAAGTTAGGATGAATAAAAACTAATGTATTTGTATGGCTTTTAGAATCCAAAGGCTATTAATTCTAGGGTTAGGGTTACTGTTCTAGTTCAGGTTAGACTTAGGCTTAGGGAAGGGTAAGCTTTACAGTAAAACTGAGTTTTCTGCTAACATTTTCAAGTATAATAAGTTTGAAATTTAACAAAAACTACAGAGTTTTCCTAAGTTTCCTATTCAAGGTTGAATAGGGTTAAATTTAGAGTTAGGTTTCTAGTAAGGTTTATATATAGTTAGGGTTAGGTACTAAAGTAGATTTTAAATAAACCTGCAACTTCTTTTTGGAGATATAGGAGTTCAGTAAACGTTAAGATCAGTGGAAACTGAGATAGTTTTCATAATATGAAGATTTGAGGTTAATGATTCATAACAGGGAACGATTTCATAGTCCAAGTCATGGAATCTAGTATTTGGAGCAAACTGCAAATCATTTCAAAAGCAATGAGTATCTGTTAGAATGTATCTAAACAGGAGGATTTTCCATTAATTTTAAGATTGGGGTTACTATTATCATCAAGATTACTCTTAGGGTTCTGTCCAAAATTAGAGTTAGAATTAGGGAAATGGAAAGTTGAGAAATTGAGTGACTTACTTTGTTTGTGATGTATATGCACTATTCTAAGGCTTGAACACAAGGATTGGGTTCTGCCCCTGAGCTTTTTGCTGTAGGCTAGAATTCTACCACTTGAGCCATGAGTCCAATTCCAGCTTTCTTTGACAGTGAATTGGAGATGAGACTCTCACAGACGTTCCTATCTAAGCTGACATTGAACTGAGATCCCCAGAGCTATGCTTTCTGATTTAAAGTAGGATTAATGCATGAGCTACTAGTGCCCTGGAAAGTGCCTGAATTATACTGATTGTTTTTAATTTTGTTCGATATTGAGACTTGAATTCATTATCTTACAGCTTTGCTCACTAAGTATCACTCGACCACTTGAGCCATGTCTTCACAAATGATTATTTTAAATAGCTGGAAATCATTAAATTTTCTTCAAATGATATGTATCATTAGTGTTGTTCTAAAACTTATCCTAACCAAAAAAGATTTATTGACCCTAGAGATTATCTGAGCAGATTCTCATGCTTTGCTTCTAATTGCATAATATTTTAGTGACATGATTTTTTAATTATTATTTTGAGTAGCAAAGCAGTTATCATTTAACAAAGCAGTTTATGCGTACAATACACGTTGATCAATGCCAACCCTTTCAACATTCTCATCCATCCCTCCATCCCTCCCTTATACAGCTCTTCCTTCACTCTTCTTAATTTTATAAGATATTTACTGGATTCCTCTCTGCATTTTACACCTTTTCTCCTATTCAATCTTCTGCCTTTTCCCACTTCACTCCTCTTTTGACTACCCACTTCCATATAATCCAACAACTCTACTCCTGGGCATTTACCGGAAAGAATACAAACCAGGATATAGTAACGGTTTCAGCACAACCATGCTTACTGAATCAGCCCAGATATTTCTCAAAAGAGAAATGAATCAAGTAAATGTAACACACACACACACACACACACACACACACACACACACACACACACACACTGGAAATTATTCTTACTCATCAGAATTAATATTGTACCATTTGTATCTCTCATTTATCATTTCATCTGCCTGGTATCTCATTGCCATCGTATTGTCCCTGTACTGCAGTAACTGACACATGCAAACTGATGTAAAAGATTTTCAGGTTATGGGCTAACCATAGATTCCTGAGTATGAGTTCTCTGCTCATTCTCTTTGTCTATGCATGCCTTTGAGTAGTGATTGTACAGATTCATTTGTACCATTTGCTACACAGAAAAGAGATGAACCATACATATATATGTATGTATATATATATATATGATTATACACACACACACACACACATATATATATATATACATACAAGGATATATGCACACATGTGGATATACATTAAATACTTGGGTACATTTTATGTTTTCAAGAATTATGGAGCTAACAAATATCACATGCATTTTCCTACCTTTTCAATTTTTTCAAAACCTAAAGAATTTTGTCTCTTTTGCAAACCTAATTTTTAAGATAATTTCATCATCTCTGATCTATCAGTGGCCTTGAAATTAGATGTTCAAATAGGACAAAGTTATTTAGGCTTTTTGGTGGAAGAAAGGAATATTACTAGGGTTCTATTCAGGGGTTCTCTGCTTGCTAGACAGGACTTTGTATAGCACCAAGCATCTCAACTACTTTTGCCATACTTCTAGTCCATTTTATTTACTTGAGGTCTTGAACTTCTGCCCTGGTCAGATCTTAGATTGACTAAGACTTTGCTACCTATGCCTCCCACATAATTAGCTAGGATTACAGATGTGAACCACTATGGCCAGCTCATTTGTTGAGATGGCTGTCTTGGCAGTTATTTCTTTGGCCTGCCTCAGACCAAGATCCTTGTCATTTCTGTTTCCCAATCAGCTGGGATTACAGATGGAGCTACTATACTTGGTGTACATGACACCTGTTTTTTTTTTTTTTTTTTTTTTGTCGGTCGTGGGGCTTGAACTCCGTTCTTGGGCGATGTTCCTGCACTCTTCAGCTCAAGGGGAGTGCTCTACCCCTTGAGCCACAGCGCCAGTATCTGTTTTCTAGTGGTTTTATTGGAGATAAGAGTCTCACAGACTTTCTT
Organism: Dipodomys merriami; assembly: GCF_024711535.1. NCBI lineage: Eukaryota > Metazoa > Chordata > Mammalia > Rodentia > Heteromyidae > Dipodomys > Dipodomys merriami. The sequence goes on along the minus strand of NW_027202976.1, from coordinate 9,209 downwards.
TCTAGGGCTGTCTTTGAACCATGATCCTCAGATCTCAGCATCCTGAGTAGCTAGGATTACAGGGGTCAGCCACAGGTGTTCGGCACAACTTCTGTTCTTTAAATGAGGTTTTAATTTTAAAAAATGCTGTGTAGAGGGGTTATAGTTACATGAGTAAGTTAATGAATACATTTTCTATCAAGCATTGTTACCTCCTCCTTTGTTTTTCCCCTACTCTCCCCTCCCACCTCCACAACTACAATCCCCTGTACTCCCTTCCCTTCTTCCCCGCCTATATTGTAAAGCTCTTTTTTTTTAACATAGTGTCTTGTGCATCTCATTGTTACAATGGGTCAGCCTGTATCACTATTTATCTATTTTGTTTTTTCCCTTCCGCTCCACAAGCTAGAGAAGGGTGTATACAAGATACAGGGCACCAACACTAAATATAGTGAAAACAAGGGTTAAACCATGGGGGAGGAACATAAAAAGAATAAAAAAACACTTGGTAGATTATAAACCCTATCGTGGGTTTCATTTCACTTAACATCATCTTATCTGGTCGTATGTACATAGCTTTTGAACTTTTATGCTTGCCCCAGACATGTAATAGTTATTGCAAATAAGGGAAAACATAGGAGCAATGTTTCTTTGGTTTTGGCTTACTTCACTTGATATAATGTTTTCTAAGTCCTCACTTAGAGTTCCCCTATGATCCAGCAGTCCACATTTTTGGGTATTTATCCAAATGATCACAAAAAACCATACTAAGCTACTGGTACAACTATGTTTATTGCAGCATTATTTACCATAGCTAAGATATGGAACCAACCTATATGCCCCTCAGTAGATAAATGGATCAAGAAAATGTGATACACACACACACACACACACACACACATGCACAAACACACTGGAATTCTATGCCTCCATCAGAGAGAATGACATCACCCCATTTGCTAGGAAATGGAAAGACACAGAAACAATTATATTAAGTGAAATTAGCCAGGCTCAAATAACTATAGGTCCCATGGTTAATCTTACTTGGAGTAACTAGTACATGGTACCATATAACTGTATAAGAGGATGTTATGTGAAATGAACCCCAAGATAGGGACACAAATAATTTATATTCCATGGGATTCTTTTCTCTCTATGATCCCCCAAATAAAACTGGAAGGGAGCTGTCGTTAAAATACAGAGCACCACCCTTAAGGGAAAAAGCCTAAGTGACAAGGTTAGGTCCTAATTTTAAACCATAATATCAGCCCTCAAAAAAGTTGATTTCTTTTCCTTGACGTTTTTATTAAATTGCTCGGGAAAATAATCAACGTTTTATTTATGTTTAGCATTACTATTAAAATCATGTTATGTTTATTTATGGTATTCTTTATTTTCTTAAATTTTACTTACACTTTAATATCCAGTAATGATAAGAGATATTTACTGTTTCACAAGTTTTTATGTCACTTGAATATATGGATGAGAGGTACATACAAGGAGTTTGGACTGAAAATAGATATTAGCAAGGTCTTAACATAAGAACTGATAGTTGAAAGAGCTGTGGGCATGTATGAAATAAACTAAAGAAACCAGCAAGGAAAGATAAGGTATGATTCTGGAAAGCAAACAATTTTGGAAGAAAAAAAAGGAAAATATGTAGCTTTTGGTAAGAACTTTGTAATGCATCTGCACATTCAATTCCTTATTTCTAGTGGAAGGCATTTCAGTTAACTTTATTTTACAAAGTTAAACATGATTGACATTTAACACTAACTAGCCTCTGTCTCAGGTAAGCAATTATTCTAGCCAGGTGCAAGGGGCTCAGGCCTATAATCCTAGCTACTCAGAGAGCTGAAACCTCTAGATCCTAGTTCAAAGCCAGTCTGGAGAGAAAAATTGGTGAGACTTTTCTGTGGCACTGTGGCTTAAAGTGGCAGCACTAGTCTTGAGTAATAAATCTCAGAGACAGAACCCAGGCCCTGAGTTCAAGCTCTCTGAAATTATTCTAAAAATACTTGTTCTCATTATTTCTTTAACTTGTTTAGAAGGATGTTTTAAACTTAGGGTTTTTTTTCTTTTTTAATTTTAATGTTTTTTGTGAACATATTGTACAGAGGGGTTACAATTACATAAGCAAGATAAGGAGTACATTTCTTATCAAGCATTGCAGCCTCCTCCTTTGTTTATCCTTCACATCCCTTCCCAGCCTCCCTCTCTCCCCCACCCAATCTCCCCCCTCCCCTCACCAAAGTTGTAAAGTTCATTTTCGAAATGACAACTCGTACTTCTCATAGTCCCAACAGGTCCACCTGTATCCTTAAATGACTTGTTTTTCTCATCTCCTCCACAAATTATACCAACATCAAATATAGTGAAAGCAGGGGTTATACAGTGGGGGAGGGACATACAAAGCAACAAAGAAATAATCTTATAAATGAGTTAGAAACAAATGCATGAAAGAAAGAAAAAACATTCAAATACATTTCTAAGGGTTCATTTTCTTAACGTCACATTATCTGATCTTTTCTGCTTGACTCATACATATACGAGATATTGCACATAAGGGAAAGCATGGGACATATGTTTCTTTGGGCTTGCATTATTACACTTAATATAATTTTTTCCAAGTTTTTCCATTTCCTAACAAATGGGGCAATGACATTCATTCTGATGGAGGCATAGAATCCCATTGTGTATATATACCACATTTTCTTGATCCATTCATCTACTGAGGGGCATCTGGGTTGGTTCCATATCTTAGCTATGGTAAACAATGTTGCAATAAACATAGTTGTGCTGGTAGCTTTAGTGTCGTCTTGTTTGTAAACATTTGGGTAAATGCCCAAAAGTGGGATTGCTGGGTTATAGGGGAGCTCTAAGTGAAGTATTTTGTGGAACCTCCATACTAATTTCCAAAGTAGTTGAACAAGTTTACATGCCTACCAACAATAAAGTAAGGTACCCTTCTGTCAACATCCTCTCCAGCATCTGTTGCTGTTAGAGTTCTTGATTATAGCCATTCTAACTGGGGTGAGGTGGTATCTCAATGTTGTTTTGATTTGCATTTCTTTTATGGCTAGGGAGGTTGAGCATTTCTTCATGTGTCTATTGGCCATCCTTCTTTCTTCTTCAGAGATTTTTCTCTTCAAGTCTTTATTCCACTTATTTATTGGGCAGTTGTTTCTTTGAGGATTTGTTGTTGGGGGATTTAATTTTTTGAGTTCCAAGTATATTTTATATATGAAACCTTTGTCCATTGTATGGCTAGTGAAGATCTTCTCCCAATCTGTGGGCTTTCTATTGGTATTGAAAGCTATGTCCTTTGCCATGCAGAAGCTCTGCAACTTCATGCAATCCCATTTGTCCAACCTTTCTTTGATTTGTTGTGTTTCCGGGTCTCTATTCAGAAAATTTCGGCCTGAGCGAAGGAGACCTAGGGTTTCTCCTATTCCATCTGTAATATTTTCAGAATGTCTGCTTTGACTCCAAGGTCTTTGATCCATTTGGAGTTGATTCTGGTACAGGGTGATATATAAGGATCTAGTTTTAGTTTTCTACAAGCAGTTAACCAATTTTTCCAGCACCATTTACTGAAGAGGCTGTCTTTCTTCCATTCTATTATTTTAGCTCCCTTATCAGAGATTAGTTGGCTATAGGTCTGTAGGTTCATTTCTGGGTTTTCAATTCTATTCCATTGGTCCTGATGCCAGTACCAAGCTGTTTTGATTACTATGGCTTTATAGTAGAGTTAGAAATTTGGTATTGATATTCCACCAGCAGTGTTCTTTCCATTGAGGAGCGTTTTTGCTATTCGGGGTTTTTTACTGTTCCATATGAATTTTTGGATTGCCTCTTCTATTTCCTTGAAGAATGAGGTTGGAATTTTGATAGTATCAAGGGATTTTTTATTTCATGTTGTCTTAATTTATTTTTAAGATGTTCAGAGAAAAATGATGTATCGTAAGAACTGGTTTGTATTGCTTTGTATTTCGTTTTGCTTCTACACCTATAATTCAACTGGAAAGGAGATGGTCAAAACCATCCTCCCCCCACCAAAGTTGTAAAGTTAATTTTTCGACATAATGATTTGTATATCTCATTGTTGCAATGCGTCCACCTGTATCCCTAGTTAAACGATTTGTTTTTGCCCTTCCACTTCACAAATTGTACCAACATCAAATACAGTGAAAGCAGGGGGAGAGACATGAAAAGCAGTATAGAAATAATCTTATAAATATGTTAGAAACAACTGCATGAAAGAAAAAAATTGAATACTTATCTTGGGGTTCATTTCCCTAGCATCAATTTATCTGACCTTTTCTGCTTGACTCAGCATAGTTATTTCAAAAAAGGGAAGCCATTGGACCTATGTTGCTTTGGGTCTGGCTTACTACACTTAATATAATTTTTTCCAAGACTTTCCATTTCCTAACAAATGGGGCAATGATATTCTTCCTGATGGGTGCATAGAATTTCATTGTGTATATATACCATATTTTCTTGATCCATTCATCTACTGAGGGGCATCTCGGTTGGTTCCATATCATAGCTATGGTAAATAATTCTACAATAAAAAATAGGTGTGCCGGTAGCTTTAGTATGGTCTTGTTTGTGATCATGTGGTTAAATGCCCAAAAATTTGGATTGCTGGATCATAGGAGAGCTCTATGTGGAGTCTTTTGATGAACCTCCGTACTGCTTTCCACAGTGGTTGAACAAGTTTACACTTCCACCAACAATGTAGTAAGGTTCTCAGCTGTCCAAATCCCCTCCAGCATCTGTTGTTATCAGATTTCTTGATTTTGCCATTCTAACTGTGGTGAGGTGGTACCAAAATGTTGCTTTTATTTGCAATTCTTTTATGGCTAGAGAGGTTGAGCATTTCTTCATGTGTTTATTGCGCATCCTTCTTTCTTCTTCAGAGAAGTTTCTCTTTAAGTCTTTAGCCCACTTATTTAATGGGCAGTTGTTCCTTTGAAGATTTATTGTTGAGGGATTTAATTTTTTCAGTTCCAGGTATATTTTAGATATGAGACCCTTGTACGTTGTATGTCTAGTGCAGATCTTCTCCCAATCCATGGGCTTTCTAGTGATCTGGCTAGCTATGTCCTTTGCCATGCGAAAGCTCTGAAATTGCATGCAATATCATTTGACCCATTTGTCTTGGATTTTTTTTTCTATTTCTGAGTCTCTATTAAGAAAATTTCGGCCTGTGCCAAGGAGACCTAGGGTTTCTCCTATTCCATGCTGTAATGTTTTCAGAGTATGACTTCAAACTTTTAATGTTTGAAGATCTTTGATTCATGTTGAATCGATGTGAGTAGATTGAGCTGTTGCATACATTTGTGTATGTGTGTGTGTGTGTGTGTGCGCGCGCGCGCACTCGCGTACGCGCCTGTGTGTGTATCATTGAAATCAAGGATAAGGAACTTGGTTCCTTTTTCTGAAATATACAATATGGTGTTTCTTTGTTGGTGTTAGGCTGATTGCTTGCCTTTGCCTTATGTGTACATTCCAGCTCAATTTTTCAATTAAAGTTACTTTATTATTGAACATATAATGCTCTGATATTGCTTTGTCTTTAGTCTGCCATCTAGGATCTTCTTTTCCTCTTAAATATTAACATTCAATATGAATTTTACCTCCTGACTAATTTTCCCTTTAATTTGCATTTTGAAAGAAGAATTATAATACCTTTGATCTCTGTATTCATGAAGAAAATCCACTTTGAATTCTCTGTTTAAAGTAATAACACCTGGACAGATTTGTTAGCACCAAGACCTTAAATTATCTTTTGTAGTTTTAGTTTAAAATAACCCTCCTCCATGTTTTTAGCGTGGGTAGAAAAGAATTCCCACAATGCCTCACAACTTTTATCTTTCACTTTGTCTATGCTTCCTTGTCAATGCTAAATTGTTCTGGATGCCTGTATTAGCTACCCCAAACCCTGCAAAGCTGTTGCTGCTACCCAATTTACTGACAATACAACTCAGCAATTACAGTCATAATTACCCTTTCCATGTTATCCTATTCTCTCCTACTCATTTTGCTACCCATAATTCTTAACACCATGGTTCCAGCTACCTGATCCCTGATACCCCTGTCTCTGGTAACACATTCCCAAACAAAGCAAGGCAAGAGTAGGCACAGACAGTCGAATTGGGTACTACTCTTGCAGGCACAATGGGACGTTATTCCTCAGGTATTTAACATGAGGAACTAACTAGTGGTGGAAACTATAGACGTTACTCAGAGGGGACTAAAATCCAAGGATATCAACTTGTAACTTGTTGCTAGGAAAAGCAGGCCCTAAGGTGAATGTTAATGAGAAAAGAAAATTTGACAAAAATATTGGGAATGATATAAACAAAAGTTCCAGCTTAATCTCTTCTACCAGTGATCTGAATTATTTTATGACATAGATAAGTAACTACTTTGCAGTTTTAAAAGTTTAAGAAGTTGCAAATTTATGTGGTACTTATATTAATTTATGGAATATTTGCATATGATCATGTTAATGATACTCAATAGTTTATGCTTTATGATATGCTCACGAGTCTGCCTTTGGCAATATGAATTGAGCTCTCTAACAATAAATGGGATTTCATTGTCAAATACTACAAGGATATTACTGAGGCTAATACCAAAATGAAAGCTGAAACAAGAAAACTGAACAAAGCTACAACTTTGAAGGGAAGGGATCAGTGGTAAGGGCTATGATAAAATAGAAATTCTTCACATAGGAATCTTGGAAGAATAGAATATGTCTTGTTGAATCACTACTTTTTAAAACATTCTTAGAAAGAAGAACATGATTTTTGATTCTAGCTTTTTGGGACCTCTTTAATGAGTGGTTAAAGAAAAAATTTTTGAAATGACTGAAAATCCACTGACATGAATTATTAGATTAACATTATACTCAAAGTTGCCTTGAGATGCAGGCAGGCTGGATTCCTTTTCTATTAAATTAATGGAATAATCTTCCTTTTGAATGGTTGGACAGTCCATGACACTTGTTCCAAAACAAGAAAAGATACTGGAGAGAAAAAAAAAAGAGGAAGGAGAGTCAAGGCTGCTGAAATTAGCATATTTCCCATTGGGATTTTAATGGGTTGTTACTACAAAGAATTAGAATTTCATCTTAAGATAATAATTTTAAAATGGATGTGCTAAAGGATAGCTTCGAAATGTAATATTTAATGCTGTTGCATTACTTGAAGACAAAGGTTTACAGAAAACTTTAAATTCCAGAAAAACTGTAATGTACCAATAAACACCTAGAAGAAATATAATTTAAAAATTTACCCGTTCACCTTAAATATGTATTTTAATGTTTTCGTTTCTTTCATGCATATGTTTCTAACGCATTTATAAGATTATTTCTTTGTTGCTTTGTATGTCCCTCCCCCACAGTGTAACCCCCGCTTTCACTATATTTGATGTCAGTATAACATGTGGAGGAGATGGGGGCAAACAAGTCGTTTAAGGATTCAGGTGGACCTGTTGCAACAATGAGAAGTACAAAATGTCATGTCAAAACCAGCTTTACAATGTCGGGGGGGGAGGGGGGTATAATTGGGTGGGGGGAGGGGGGAGGCTGGGAAGGGAGGTGAAGGGTAAACAAAGGAGGAGGCTGCAATGCTTGGTAAGAAATGTATGCATTATCCTGCCCATGTAATTGTAGCCCCTCTGTACAGTATGTTCTCAAATAAAATAAAATAATATTAAAAAAATTTACCTGTTCAAAGCAAATCCTGGCATGAAAGTCTGTGAGTCACTTATCTCCAAACAGGAAGAGGCACAGTAGCTCAATTGGGAGAGGGCTCCCCTTGAGCTGAAGCACTCTGGGATATGTTAATACCCAAGCCCTGAGTTCAAGGCCCATGACTGACAAAAAGAAATTTTAAAGAATTAAATCGTTAGGGTTGAAGAAGACTTGTGGTAGAGTGGTTGTCTTGCAGGTATGAGGTCCTGGTTCAATTCCTAAGCACCACATAAGCAGAAAAAACTGGAAGTGGCACTGTGGCTAAAGTGGTAGTGCACTAGCCTTGAGCTGATCAGCTCAGGGACAGCACCCAGACCCAGAGTTCAGGCACCCCTACCAACAACATCAACAACAGCAACAACAAATTAAAGCATCAAACAACCTGAAGATTTTGTCCAGAATAATGAATGCAGCATTATCCGTTGACATGACTTGGACTTGAAACCAAGTTTACCAGGGGAGATGGTGGGAATTTTGTGTGTGTGTCAAAACATGCAAAATTATTTTCTACATTCCCAGGGAGGGAGAAAGGAGGAAATGGTTGGGGGAGGGGGGAGGTGTTTGGTGGCCTTGCCTTTTGTTTCACTGATTGTTTTCTGTAGTCAAATTCAGAGAAATTCTGCTTGCAATCCTAGTTGCATGGGCAATGACGAAGCCATGTCCTGGAAGTGGTTTTGTCCTGTCCTTGGCCTGGTTCCAAACACCACTGGATAATCCAAGTCCCACTGCAGGACCAAGATGCCTTGAAGACTACTGATCCATTGGGCAGGTGGACCTAACCACAGCCAGAATAAGCAGAAAATGCAATTCTGAAGGCAGCACTGGAAATTTATATCGGGTAGACATTTTTAATATATTTTTATTGTAAAAATACTGTACAGAGGGCTCAGAGTTACAGAACTAGATAATGAGTACATTTCCTATACAGCATTGTTACCTCCTCCTTTGTTTTTCCCCTGCCATCTTTTCCCTCCCCACATCTCCAACTCCTCACTCCTCAACCCCTGCCTGACATTGTAAACTCATTTTCGACACAGTGTCCTGTACATCTCATTATCACAATGGTCAACCTGCATCCCCATTTAAGCATCCTGCTATATTCCTTCCACTCCCCAAATTACAAATATATATATATATAAATAAATATATATACATGTATATACATATATATATGTGTATATATATATACATATATATATGTGTGTGTGTATATATATATATATATATATATATATATATATATATATATATATATATATATATATGGTGCAGAACACTGGAATCAAATAAAGTGAAAACAGGGTTTTACCGTGGGGGAATAACGTACAAAAGGATCATAGAGTACATTATAATCATACTAAAAACAAAAGAAAGAAAGGAAAAAACAATTGTGTCTCTGACTTGGAGTACATTTTGCTTAACATTATCTTGTATGGTCATATGTACCTAGCTTTGATCTTCT